>NC_056733.1:260590511-260663011 GCF_019279795.1 Protopterus annectens
AGAGATGGCCTTAATCTATCACCCCTGGGATTTTGGTTATTGGATAAAACTCTTGCCATCCCTATACTTCCATTTTTTGGCAATATCACAAGAACAAAATTCCCAGTGTAAAAATACACTCTAAAAACAACCTCAAGGTTATGCTAACAAATGTTAGGAGTCTAAACCAGAAACTGCACTCATGGTAAGCAGTCCTCACCCTGGAAGATGCTGACAGTTGTGCAGTCACTGAGACCTGGGTTTAAGGCTGCGGAAAGCACCCCAGCTATACCAGGTTACATTTCCTTCCACACATTCAAACCACAAACTGAAGGTGTGAAAACTAAAGGAGGTGGTGTAGCAAAATTCATTAAAGATAATCACACCTCTAGATTGGTTAAAAAGTACAATTCCCTTGAATTACTTCAGGTGCAATTGACTTTAGGTAATACCCCTCTTCAGGTCATTGCCAGCTATAGGACCCCCCTCCATGAATCAGGACATCCACTCAACCTACTTGGATCTACTTGAGTCAATCAAGATACAACCAAACACCCTGGTTTTGGGTGATTTTAATTACCCATCCATAGACTGGGTAAATTATACATGTTCTAACTCACTTGCCCAAAAGTTCCCAGACTTCATTAACTCCAATGCCCTGATCTGGTTGACACACCCACAAGGTGCTCAAAGATCCTGGACCTGGTGCTCACCAACATGGGGGACCGCTGCACCACCCGCAGTGTGTGGCCATCCCTAGTGAGATCTGACCACAAATCAGTCTCGCTAGAAGTAACAACTAGACTAAAAAACTTTTCCAAGGCCAGTTACAACCTCTTATGTGACAGCATAAATAGCTTAACTGCCCCTTGCCCCACTGATGGAACAGACACCTTTGCTTGAGTTATACACCAATGCTTTATACAAGCACCTGTACAACCGTATTGACTCTGCCATACCTGATAGAACCAAATCAAGATCTTCAAGGAAAAACAAACCTGCCTGGTGGACAACTGCCATTAATAGGCTATACAACAGGAGAAAGAAATTGCTGTCTAAGAGTAAGAAGAAACAGTCTCAAAACTGGAAACACTCACTCCTCAACTTAAACAAGCAAATAAGACTCCTAGTGAAGTCCTCCAAAGCTAGTTACAACTAATTCAAATTAGCTTCCCTGACTAAGGATAACCACAAGGCATTCTTTAGTTACATCCGTAACCTAAAAGGTAAGGCCCAGATTTGTGTTGAATTCACAGTTAATGGTACTACATACACAGAACTAGAACCTGTGGATATAGCAAACCTGCTGGCTGACATATTCAGTGAAAACTTCACTCCCCTGTCTCAGACACATATACCCCAAAGCATCCCTAACACCTGTCCCCGCCTAGTATCTCCAAGAAGCAGGTCTTAAATGTCCTCTCCACGGACAAAAACACAGCCTGTCTGGGGCCAGGCAACATCCTGAGCTGTGTTCTACATGGGTTAACACAGGAATTAGCATCACCATTGTGCATGCTTTTCAATCATGTCCTAAGCACTGGCTTCATCCTAGCAGAATGGAAAACAGCTACTGTCATCCCTTTGCACAAATGAGGTGCATCTATGGACTCCAGCATCTATAGATCCATTAGCCTGACTAGCCTTATCTGCAAGGCCATGGAACAAATCATCATGGACCTTATTAACAAAGATATAGGAAATCTACAAATGCTTGACCCACCCAGTTTGACTTGGTCAAGGGGAGATCATGCCTGTTAAACTTGGTGAACTTCTTTGAGACAGCCACCAAAGCCCTAGAGGAGGGCAAATCTGTACACATGGTCTACCTAGACTTAGCCAAGGTCTTTGACACAATCCCCCACTCGGGCATCATTGATAAACTCACCCAGCTGGGTATCAATCCATATACTGTCAGGTGGGTTGCAAACTGGCTCACTGATAGAATTCATACTGTCAAAATAGGGGACTCTACCTCCTCAGGCAGACAAGTAACCAGTGGTGTTACATAGGGATCAGTTCTGGGACCCCTACTGTTCAGAATCTACTTCTCCAAAGTACAGGCTAAAATTAAACGACTATGGCTGGCAAAGTTTGCTAATGACTGCAAACCCCTAGAGAAGTCAACATCCTGCAAGAAGGTCTTATGCAGACTAATGACTGGTGCCAAAGTCATGGTCTTAAACTTAATGCAAAAAATGAATTATCACCCTCTTTGGCAAGGGTGATGCTCCTGCAAACTACCACAGCAATAGCAATTCCCTAAGCACACAGCCAGTGGTGAGAAATCTGGGCACACGAGTTGACAGCAACCTTAACTTCGATCACCACGTCTCCACAGTGCTAAGAAGGGCATTTTATATTGCTCATCTCATAAGTAAGGGCATTGCCTCCAGAAATAAAGAGGTTATAACCCCCCCCCCATACTCTACCCTCATCAGACCAATAATAGAGTACAACACTCCCTTTGGTATGTTCCTTTCCAAACACCTGAAGCAACTGGAGAGACCACAAAGGTTCCTTACAAAGAAAATTCAGAGTCTTCAAGCTCTGTCTTATGCTGATAGATTGAAATCATTGTCACTTTACTCTGTGTCATACAGACTGCTCAGAGGCAACCTGTGCATGGCATACAGAGCAATCTGTCACCCAGCTTTAATGGAAATGCTTCACATTAACATGTCAAATGTACATGGTTCACTCACTCAAAGGACCTTAACTTGGCATGTGATATTAACAGAACTTGCTGGAGAGACAGATTTGTCTCACAGAGGTTGCCCCACTTTTGGAACAAGCTTCCTGTTTGTGTTAAATAAAGCCTCTCATTGGCCCTATTTAAGCATAATTTGGATGTCTGGATGGGTAACTGGAAATTTACCCTGGGGGTTCCACCTGTGTCCCTCAGGGACAGGGACAATAGCTGCTGATTTTAGTGACTGCTTGAACCAGACACCCTTGGGAACACGGGCTGAACTTGGCTAGGCTTGTAAGGGTCCTGGGGAAGTTAAGCTTACTGACCTCCTATGATCCTATGATCCTCCATGCTGTTAGTTTAAGTGCGTTCAGGTGTGGATAAATGACAGACCCCTTTAGCTGGGTGAGTAGATCTACCAGTGTAGGAAAGTATGGCATCTCCCTTCATTGAGGGTCAACAGGAGGGAGAACCATTGCTACCTAGGCCAGAAAGGGGCTATAAGTATCATGCATGACCTGTCTGACCTCTCTTTTAGGAGTATCCTGGGGAATCGAGGGTAACAGTGGAAAGGCATACAGGAAAAGGTATGTCCATCTAAAGAAGGCATCTGCCCTCCATGTCCCTGTCTGTTGGGTTTGGAGCAAACCATTGAAACTGTCTGTGCTAGTCAGAAGTCCATATTGGGGTATCCCCATTGGTGGGCAAGGGCTAGGAAAATCTCTCTCTTCAGCATCCATTCATTGGGGTCATGAAGGTCCCTGTTTAGTGAGCGTGCCATGGTGTTATTCTGGCCTGGGTCATGGGATGCTATTAATGTCAGCTGAATTTTTGTGCCAAGAGCCAAATCTTTATTGCCAGACTGAACAGAGAGTAGGAATGAGTCCCCCATTATTTATGTTTCACATAACTGTGATAGTTGTCTGTCCAAATCTGCAGTGTTTTGGGGTCCAAGTCACTTTGAAATGCATTTATACTTAGAACAACTGCCAGCATTTCTTTCTGGTTTACGTGCAGTTTCCTTTGCTCTGGGGTCCAGATGCTCTGCACATTCACCAGTCCTAATTGTGCTCCCCATGCTATTGTCTAAAGTGGTTTGTCTGTCTCTAGTAGAGGGAAGCTTGCCCTTCGGTTCTGCATTACAGTGTCTTTCTATCAAAGTAGTTCCTGTTTTAGACAGGGGAGAAGAGGCACTACAGTTTCCAGGGGTTTAGAATGTTGTTCTCCAGTGTTTTTTAGGAAAGACTAAAGTTTTCTAATGTTCTGTTTTGCAAGAAGCTCCATTAAGATGCAGGATGACATGAATCTCAATGCCCTTAGGTACTCCCTTGCATAGACTGTCTGCTTTAGAAGTAGGCTGTGCAGATAACTTCTGAGGAAATAAACCTTGTCTTGTGGTAGGAAGGCCTTTTGTTGTACTGAATCTATCAGTGTGCCCAGAAAGAGAATTCTTATCTGACACTGAAGTTGGGACTTGCAGAGGTTCATAGTGAGACTACCTTCTGAAAGACAGACATCCATGGTGACTTGCAGGGCTATCTGAAGTTCCAGGATGGATTTTCCCTGGATGAGCTGGATGAGGCACTTGTCCAGGACAGAGTAAATGGGAATCTTTAATGTTCTGAAATGGGCTATAACTGGATTTAGAGGGGCAATTCCTGTTATACCTAGGTTGATAGGTTCATATGTAAATACTAGCTAGCAATCTGCAGACTATTACAAACATTGCCAATAAACAAAGGTCAGACTTAAACATTGCACCTTGTATCTATGAAGTAAAAACCTTAACCATTATGCCAAGGAGACAAAATTATTTTACAGTTTTGATTTTTCCCTTTGTCCAGTTTCTCTAAGACGTTATCTGCAGATAAATTAAAGAGGAACTCCTTATCTAGTTGGGCATCCAGGAGTCTGGCCTTTACTTTGGTCTGAGAGACACAGAGTACTCAGTCAGGCATGTCTACAAGTTACAGAACCCATAGCAGTTGCCTTACATGATGCATCCAATGCATCATAGCCACATTTCAATGAAGGCCTGAACCTGGAGTGCTGATCTAACCATCTCCTGTATGTCTCTCTGTATGGTCTTGTCAGTAATTCTCTCTGCCTTAGCAATGATTTGTGCTTGTTAGGACTCTTAATTGTCAATTTCACATATTAAATTACTTAAGACCCCTCATAGCAAGGGTAGTAGATGTGTAGGTCTTTTTGACAAATCTATCTTACAATTTTTCTTTGTCATTAGGCAAACAATGTCTAGCTGCACCCTTGGTGGATTAATTAGACATTACTGATGGATCACCTTGTGGGTTCTTGTAAAGGTGCCTGTGAATGCCAAGAACTCTATAAAAGTGATCCTGCTTTCTAGGGGCAGAAAGTAGGGAGTCTGGGTGCAGACTGATGCCATCATCTAGAACTACATGAACTGAGGGAATAGCTAGTGATCTGGGACATGGCAGGCTTAGAAGTTTTCTGTAATGTGTTTGGAGCCAAGAAAATTATTTGCTCTCCCAATTAAATGCCTCTTCCATCTTGTGCAAATTATCCCCAAAGGAAAGATCCTTGGGGGGAGGATGAGCAGATGAGAGGGTGTCATCCAAGAAAAAGTCAGGGAAAGATTGAGAAGGGTGGTGTTCAACATAAGACAACTCCTCTTCCGACTTCCAAGATGGCTGCACATCAAGTAATGGCTTAATTCTAGCTCTCCAAGTGTGAAAACAGAAACTTAGCAAAGAAAGCCAGTGGATTTATACTTCTCTGGAAATTTCAGTAACTGGTTAGTAAGCACATTGCTTGGATGCCAGTAAAGAAATACAGACGACTTGAAGGAAAATTAGCTTCAAAAGGTGAGGAAAAACACTGACTAGGAAAAGAGCTGCAGCTGTTCTACAAAAAACAGTGCAAGCTCCAGACATGACTTCCAGTAACCTAGAGGAAAGTATAACACAACTGCAAATAGACCTGATTAAAATAAATGAAACACTGATCATGTATTTCAACTCAAACAATAAAAGGCTGGAAAAAATGGAAGAAGCTTTAAACAGATATTCAGATGAGGTGATAAAATTGCAAAAATCAGAGGTCGAAAAGAAGAAAATACTGTCTAAATATGAGATTGCACAAGAAGGGGTGTTTAAAAAAAATAACAGAAATAGAGGACACAGCACATAGGGAAAACCTGGGATTTTCTCCAGTACCAGAGAAGCTGGAAGGAACAGACTGTATTAATTTTATGAAAGCACAAATAAGCAACTGGACTGGCATTCCACAGCAGGTGTTGTTAATTGAAGGGCACATTGTGTGTATGCTCCAAACCTGGCTATGAGAAAGCAATCTAGACCTTTAATAGTAAAGATGCAATCCTACCAGCAGTAGGAGTTGATTCTGATAAAGCTGTGGCAGAAGGGCAAAGTACTAAAAGTAGGAAACAGCAGAATGTTTGTAGAGAATGATTACTCATTGTACACAGGCGGAAGAGGAGTAAATGTATACCATTATTCAGGGAATGTCGAGAAGCAGGCATGAGATTCAAACTGCTTTACTCAGCTATCTTACAATATTTTTCTCTGGACGGACAAAATCATTTTTTGATGAAGTGCATGCCAAGGAGGATATATAAAAATTTGTCCAACAAAAAGTGAGCTGTGAAACAGAAGGAGATTCTGCTTCTTGTTGTTCTGGTAATAAAGACCACAGACAGACTGTGCCAGTGAAACATTTTCCAATGTTTCAATGGAAAATGCTTAAGACAAGGAATAAAGCACAAGACTAGAAGAATCAAGACTATGTTGGAAATGAAACGGAGACAGGATTTGGGAGAGGGAGATGAACAGGAATAAAAACAGTAACATGGAACTGGACAAATGTGGGATTACAAAGCAATAATAATATTTGTGAAACATGACAGAACAAGAAAACCTGGAAATACTGGACTTTTTGGACTCTGTTAAACTTGTTAGGGACTCTAAAGCATATGCCCTACTTCATGTCATCAGTGTTCAGAAAAATACTTAGGAGAGGGAAAGAGGAGAGATAAAGTTAAGAGTAAGTAAAACATTTTTTCTTAATGGTGCTATTTTTATAGTGCATGATTTTCTTTGCATGCTATAAAGCAACATTTTCTCAGTAATTTTTAAGTGTGATGGGGATACTAATGTAAACAGTTACTCCTTCTTTCTTCCTTCTTTTCTCTTTCTCCATGTTCACTTTTAAAAAATGAAGGCACTGCAATGTAAAAAAAAAAAAAAAAAAAGGAAAACAAAGAAAAGTCTGGTTAAAAGACCATGACAAAATAAAAAAAAATAGTGCACTTTTTCCTGTTCTTGCATAGGCCCTGAATTAAGCCCCTTAGCTTGCTCTAGTAACAAGTTTTAAGAGAAAGCAAGTAAATAAAAAAAAATATTGACTATTATAAGGCTTTTTTTCTAACAAATAAATGTATGCTTAGTAGCACTTTTATATCTGGTCCTCATTTCTCCAGGAGACAATCTGATAAAGAGAAATGGCTAGGAGATAATGTTCTCTGAAAGCATTCAACTTTTACCTATCTGGGAGACCTACAAAGATAAGATAAAACCAGACTGCCCTTCATTGAAGCAAAGGCTACACCATCCAGCTTAGCATGGATAACCGTCCTTTTAGGTTAACTGTAGTCTGTCATTGTAGCTGTCAGCCTGGAATATGTGTTCCTATTAGGACGGTAAAACTTCAATATTTGTAGATGCACAAAGTTTTGTGTGTTATTAAGTTAATAGGTTTTAGGGGGTATTGGGGTGTGCTTGTTTTTTTGTTTGAAGGCTTTAAATAAAGCAAAAAGCTTGTAAGATGTGACAAACTCAAATGGATATGACAAGAAACAGCTGTACAAAAGATCAACCTGCCAAACCGTGTATGCATGTAACACAAAAGCTGGAACTAGATATTTAACAAAAAAGCTGTTATACATAAAAGGTGGGAATAATAACTTTTTAATACATTAATACTTTCTGTAATGTCTGTAAATGTCAATGGTCTCACAAATAAATACAAAAAAGAATGAATAGTGAACTATATTAAAAAAGTTAGAGTGCTACAGGAGACAAATTTGGAAATAACTTTGTTGTGTCTTTCGGCTTTTCCCGGTTAGGGGTTACCACAGTGGAACTCCAGTCCACTAATGATTTGCAGTAGATTTTTACATGCCGAGTTGCCGGCCCCAACGCACAACCTTCAATGAAGGTATGCCCATTCATGCAGGTCTCCACACAGAAGACGCTCTAGCTGAGAATCGAACAGGACGACGTCTTACTGTAAGGCGACAATGCTACCGCAGCACCACCATAACTGAACATACAAATATGATAAAGAAAGGTTTTCAGGATGATTATTCAATGGAATTCATAGGATATAGAAAAATAGAAGTACTTACATTAACTGCAAGAGGAGCTCCAATAGTGATAGAAGAGGATAAAAAGATGATAATTGTAGATTTGCAGTACTAAGGTGTTACTGGCAAGGGAGGAAGATTACACTGGCAAGTATTTATATTCCACCTAAAACTGCTATAAGGAGCTTAAGAAATTTCTGGGAGAAATAATCAGCTTTCAGCAAGGAATATTACTTATACTTGGGGAATGGAACTTGGTATGCAACAATGAAGAAGTGTCTGGGGGGGATATAACAAAGGAGGGCAGACTTTTGAAGACATTTAGAAAAATGTTTGGCATGAATATGTGAATTCAGTACTAGGAGTTCAGAGTGAATTCACATATTAATCCCCAATATACAAAAACTGGGCTAGCCCAGACAGAATTTACATTTCACAGAAAAATGTGCATTTAACCACCAAATAACTATTTCAGATCATGTACCAATAATAACTAAAATAAAAATACAGGGTAATGAAATAAAAATGAGACATTGGTGTTTTCCCACCTATCTGTTGAAAAGAGAGGAATTTAAGGAACCGGTAGTAGGAATTATTCAGAAGCTATTACAGAAAATAAGAATGTAACTAGGGAGTGGGACAAATTTAAAATGGAGATTAAAAAAGGGTAGAAATAAAAGAAAGGGAGATATAGTTAAAAAGTAACAAGAATTATTTACAAAGACTGACAAATGTTAAAGTATTGCAAAATAGGAGACTCTCACAGAACAAGAAAAGGAGCAAATGCAGAATGCTAAACAGAAAATAAAGGATTACCTTGATAATATGCATGAGTTTAGAAAGGTTGCTGTTAAGCAACTGTTTTTTGATAATAATGCTAGACACAAAAACTTTTAGCACAACAACTCAGGCAAGAGAATGTAGAAATGGATGTTGGCAAGCTGAGGGAGCCTATAACAAGGAAGATAACAAGAAATCCTATAGAAGTATTAGAAATATTTCAGAAATTCTACAAACGTCTGTATAAAGCAGAGAAATATGGAAATCATGAAACGGTGCAAATGGACATGTTTATGAAAGAATTAAATATGCCAAGGTTAGAGGCAGATGAGGTGCAATTACTAACATTTAGGATAAGAGGAGATGAGATAAAAATGGTAATGCATAACCAATCTACAGGAAAGTCCCCAGGAATAGATGACATTAACTGTGAAAGTTTGGAAGCTATGAGGGAAAAACTGATAAAGATCCTTTATGTTTAAGAGTATTTTAAGAGGAGAAGTACCAACATCTGGAAGAAAGCTGTGGTAGCTGTAATACCTAAAGAGGGTAAAGATCCATCAGATCCAGTTCTGTACAGGCCAATTTCAATACTAAACCATGATTATAAAGTGTTTATGTCTATAATGGCTAAAAGAATGGCATAAGTGATGCCAAAACTGATAGACAGGGATCAATGTGGTTTTGTGGAGGGGGGGGGGGCAAAAATTTGACAACACTAACAGAACACTGATGATCCACAGGGAATCAGAATGTAATAAAATCAAACTGTTTTTGGTGGGTCTTGATGCAGAGAAAGCATTCAACAGAGTGAGAGGGAATTTTATGAGTACGGCAATGGAAGCGTTTGCATTCCCTAACACAATAATAAGGTTAATTAGGAGGATATGTGAGGAATCGGAAGGTGAAAATTAAAGTTGAGGGGTCCTCTCCGATACGATCTCTCTGAACAAAGAAATCAGGCGGGAATGTCTTCGTTCCCCTTTGTTATCTACATTATATTTAGAACCATTAGCAAAGAAAATAAGGGTCTCATAAATTCAAGGATATAATTGCTATGGTAATCAAGAAAAAGATGGCTTTATTTGCAAATTATATTATTTTGTACCTGATAAAACCAAAATGGACATTTCACTGTTGTGGAATATTTTGAGACAGTTTCAATGCTTTTGGGATACAAAATTAATGAAGATAAAACAAAGACAATAGCTATAACCTGTGTAACCACATACAAATTGGTCCAGCAATACCCATATTTATCAGGACATGATAAAATGAAGTATTTAGGAATATGAGTTAAAATGATTCTACTAAGGTAGCTAATGATATGTGGGAAGAGACTAAACAAAAGATAATGCAAAAACAGAAAAACCAGAAGCTCTGTTTTATGGATGTGGATAGCAAGACACAAACAGTGAAAATGTTTTTAGTCCTTTTAGTTTTATACACAGGCATATTTTTATCAACCAGAGGAGAAGCTGTGGATAGAAATTAATAAACAAATGCAGTATTTTATCAACGCAGGGAAGAGGGCAAGAGTCAAGTGGGATAAGTTGATTCTTCCAATAGAACAAGGTGGTTTGGGATTACCTGATTTTAACAGGTATTTCAGAGCCACACAGTTAAGAATCCTATACACAGAACAAGTAAAAAGCTATAATTCAAGGTGGAAAGGGATGATGATGAAACAGAGGGGCGTTCAAGAAAAAAGGAGTGAGTGGGACTTTACATGCAGCTCCTTAAACAGAATAACAATAACGGTACAGAATATTATACTCATAAAGCAGCAGGTAGTATTCTAAGAACTAAGCCAACACAAGAATGGAAAAAAGAAGATACTGCTAATAGGGATGAGTGCAATTATGGGTACAGAGAATATGCAAGAGGGTCTAGAATTTACTGGAGAAAACTGGCAAAGGAACCAAGGTATTGGGAGCAAATGATTTGAGGGAAAGGTAATGGAATTGGAAGAGGCCAAGAATACATTTGGACTGCAGGCTAGAGATTTCCTTCCCTATCAAGGATTGATATCAGAGTATAGGCAAAGAGAAAGGAATAAGGGATCCTAAGTGAAAGACCAGCACTGTTAGACTTTTTAGTAGAATGTATAACAGAAACTATGGTTAAAAAGGGATAATTGAACATGGCATATAAAATGCTGCATGATAACTATATGAATCTATCAAAGGAGGTAAAAAGTATTGGGAAGAGAGACTGGATAAGTAATTCAAAAAGAAACAATGTGAGGATGTATTTATACACCAAAGTCTAGAAGATTTAGGATTTTTGTTTGGAAGTGTTTGCGTAGGTATTTTATACCCTAAGCAGAATCCAAATAATTTTTCCTTAGATTGCAAATGGTGGTGCGATGGGGAAGAAAGAGGCAATTGGAAACATTTTTTTTTTGGGGGGGGGGGGTGTAATGAGTTGCCAGACTTAAAAATTCCCTGCAGACTACTTTGTCAGAAATATTAGGTGAGCAAATTGGTGCAACTAAGGAAATACTTTTTTGAGCTGTGATACAGAATCAGAAATGCCTAGGTATAGTAAGGCCTTGCTGAGTTTAATTCTGGTGGCTGCCAAAACAGCAATTACTAGAAAAAGGAAATCAAAATCTAAACTAACAGTACTAGAAGTAGTGAATATAGTAACAAGAGATAAAATAACTAGACATGGGATCTTTAGAAAAGGGAAGGAGCAAATTACATAGAAGAAAATGGGAATTATGGGAACAATGCATGCAAAATAATGTTTTGAAGGGGGAATGAGGTTTAAGAGTAGGCAGTAACTGAAGGAGCTATGTAATGTTTGAATACAATGGCTGTACAGAAGATTATATGTGATATACAATGCTTGCAACTAAAAATGTCAAATATGGATTGTTTTCATTTATATAAATGTATGATTGTCTATGTCATAAGTGATAATTCAATAAAGAGGTTTCTTGTTTAAAACAAAAATGGTATCTGTGCTTTTTTATCTTTACCCCTCAATGTGAAAAAAAATTGCATGCTTTCAGAAATCATTAAGTTTTATTCTTGAATAAACCAGAATTCTATGTTTTATTATCCTATTATCAGCCTGTCTTCATGGAAACATAAGAGCAAAAAAGTAGTCCTCTGTTGCAGCCAGAAAGACAAGCCGAAGCATTTATTACTAAAGGAAAACCTTTCATTATATTTGGTAGTATCATATTTACTTGTTTCCACTTGAAAGTTATTAGATTAAGCCAAGGGTCTTAATCTAGACATTCACCCATGCAAAAGTAAGACAAAACATATCAGCTGTATATGTATTATGACTTGTGTACTTTTAAATCCCATCCCCTACCTCAACAACCCAAGATTACAGCTATTATGCTTTTGTCTAGCTTTCCTTCTCTTTTTGCACTGCAATGCCTACATTTCTTCATACCAAAAAATTACAAATGAAAGAGAAGAGGAAGAAGAGTAAAAAGGCATCTAATATATTAGTAACTCGTATGTTTTCTTTGAAACAATTATTTGCTCCACCTTAACATAAATTGATAAATTCCTGCCTTTCCTTAAACCTCACTTCTCCTCCTGTACATTATTTTGCATGTATTGTCCCCCAGAAATTCAATTTATTTCTATGTAATTTTTTTCCCTCCATTTTCTAAAGATCTCACGTCCAGTTCCTTTATCCTCTTTACAATATTCAGCATTTCAATTACAATTGGTTAAGGTTTGACTTTCATTTTCTACTCATTGCTTTTTTTGGCAGCCAATAACATTAAACTTAGGCCTTAATTTGTCTAGGCAAGTCAAATCATATGTCATAGCTCAAAAGAATCATTCCCTTAGTTACAATGACTTGCTCCCCCAGCATTTCTGATGAAGTATCCTATAGGGAATTTTTAAAATCTGCCAGCTTGTTACACTTCCAAAAAATGAACGCCAACTACACATTCAGTATTTGCTGTCTACCTGAGAAAAAAAAATCTCTGAATTTGTTTGGGGTATACAAATACCTATATAAACACTGCAAACACTTCTAAACCTTCTAGATTTTCTTGCATACTTGGGAAAATACAGATGTCCTCCCACTGTTCCTTTATAAATTGCTTTTCTGTTCTCCCTTCCCAATCATTTCTAACCCATACTGACTGATTTTTATAGTTAGCAAGCAATATGTTGTATGCCCTACTAATTATCACACTTTTCACATCAGCTTCAACTAAACTACAAACTACCACAGCTGACCTTCCACTTTGCACTCCTAAAACCCTTTCTTTTTGCTTATACTCTAATATTAATCCCTGGTATAGAAAGCCATTTCTAGCCTGTGGTAAAAACTTCTGCTTATCATCATGCATCATCCCTATTACTTTCCCTCTCTAGTTATTTCCTCCCAATACCCTAGTTCCTTTGCTATTGTTTTCCAATAAATTTCAGCCCCATCTTGCCTAATTTCTATACACTTACTTGGAGTCATCCTTGGTGGCAAAATCTCTTTTTTCTGTTCCTACATTGGCTTAGTTCTTAGAGTACTTCCTTTTATTTTATGAAGAAGGACCTGCATCCAGAACCCCACTCTCTCCTTATCCCCCCACCACTTCATTTCATCATGCCTTTCCAGTCTGATTTATAACCTTCTGCCTGAGTTTTGTATATAAGCCTTAAATGCATAACTCTAAATTATCCTTTCAAAGCAGGTTATCCTAAACTAACTTGTTGTATGAGGAGACTCAATTTACTCCAGTTAACTCCTACCCCTTTCCTCCCAACATAAATACCCTAAATTCTTTATTAATTGTCACCTATAACTTCTCTTCATTTGAGAAAGTATGCCAGACCTATATAAAAATGAACTAAAATCATTTCCACTGCTTTTACCTTACTAGCTATAACCATAATCAAGAGATTCCAACTTTGCAGTTCTTGTATTAAATTTTGTTAAGCCTCTTCCCACATATCCATAATTGCCATAACAGAATCATTTTTAATCCATCCAGCTAAATACCTCATCTTATCGTATCCCCATAAATATGGATATTGCTGAACCAATTAATGTATGGATACATTGTTTAGTAATGCAGTTTTTGCTTTATTTTAATTTATTTTATACTCCGAAAAGTCTTGAAACTGTCTCAAAATGTTGCACAACACCAAAATGTTTTTTTTTTCTAGATTCATCAGGTAGAAAGTAGTATCATCTGTAAATACATCTGACTTTTCCTAATTAACCATACCAATTATAACACTGATTTTGCTAATAGTTCTAAATATAAAACAAACAAAGATGAATGAGGGCATCCCTGCTTGTTCCACTGCTCGGATGCAATTTATCAGTGAGAAACTTCCCCACTTTTATTCTTGCTTCCACCTGTTTATATATTCTCCTTCTTAACTATATTATTCTATCAGGAATGCAAATGCTTCCCTTACCCTTCTCATAAAATCCCAGCTGTGTCTATTAAATGCTTTCTATGCATCAAGACCCACCAAAAATAGCAGCATTTCATATATTCTGCCTCCCTCTGGATCAATATTGTTCTATTAATATTGTCAAACATTTGCCTCCCCTTTCCCAAACAATTTTGATCTGGAACTATCAATTTTGGCAACACATTTGCCATTCTTGTAGCTAATACGCACAAAAACACTTTATAATCCCAGTTTAAAATTGAAGTGGGTGTAAATTAAGCTGGGTCTGAAAGGTCTCTACCCTCTTTTGGTAATACAGGCACTGTAGTTTTCTTCCAAGATACTGGTTCTTCTACTCTTTTAAACCATTATTAAATAAAACCTTCCTAATACTTAGAATTTTATTCACTTCCAACTTCCAAATTTCAACAGGCAAACCATTTTCTCCTGAAGACTTCCCTGCTGATTTATTATATATCACTATTTTTGTCTCATCTCTTCCTATCTTGTATACTAATTGTTTAGTCTCATTTTCCTCTAACCTTGGCATAATTAGGTCTTCCATAAATATTTCCATTCGTACCTTTTGGTTTCCACAGACTTCTGCTTTATACAGATTATCACAAAATATCTGAAATATCTCTAATACCTCTATAGAATTTAAGGTTATTTTCCTTGTGATATACTCCTTAAGTCTGGTGACAACCCTTCCTGCTTTCTATCGCCTAGGTTATTGTACTAAAAGCTTTTGTGCTCTGAAGTTATCAAACAATAGCTGCTTAACAGCAACCTTTCTAAACTCATACATATTTTCCAAATACTCACGTATTTTCCTTTTAGCACTCCAACTGTTCCTTTTCTTGTTTTGTAAGACTTTCCTTATTTTGTAATATTTTAACCTTTGTCAACTCCCTCTAAATAATTTCCATTGCATCTTTCCTATACATCTTGTCTCTTTTATTTCTACCCTGTTTTAAACTTTCTCCATTTCATCGCAATCAATAGCTATCCCTTCTATAGAAATTGCTATCTCTTCTAATAACTCTCAAATAATTTACACTACCCATTCCTTAAATATCTCTCTTTTTTACAGGCAAGTAGGAAAGCACCAATGCTTCAGTTTTATTTTTCATTACCATACATCTTTACCTTAGTCTTTACTGGTGCATGATCTGAAATAATTATCGGATGAGTGTAAAAACTTTAAATACATGTGCTCTTGCGAAATAAAAATTCTGTTCAGTCTAGCCACCCCAGTTATTGTACCTTACAGAATAATATGCAAATTATGTCTGAGTTTCTACTACTAAATTCACATTGTCCTACCAAATATTCTTATACATTTATTCAAAAGCTACCCTCTTTTATTGTAGTTTCCTTTCTAAGTCCCCCTAATACATCATCACTACTACAAATCCAGTTCCATTTCTCACCCATATATAGTATTCCCTGCAGAAACTGATTATTACTCCCCAAAGTCTTATAAGCTCCATAACAGCAGTTACATGTGGAATATAAATACATATCAGCATAATCATACTCTTTGCCAATCATTCCTTTCTACCTAAAATCGGCCATTAATATTTTTTCCTCTTCTATCATTCCTAGGGCCCCTCCAGCAATCAGTATTATTACTTCCCTCTTCTTTACATGTCTCTCATATTCTCCTGACTGTCCATCCTGAAATTCTTTCTTTTTCAAATTCACATGCTCATTTCTATCAACATGTGAATCACGCAACTTTGTTATTTATAGTTTACATTTTATAATATAATTCAGTACTTTATTTATTTATCTATAATTGTATGGCAATTTACATTCCATGACAAAATGAATGGATTATCCATTATGGCAGAAAACTATTACTTCCACCTATTACACACGACAGTTCTTTTAAATGTGCATTTCCAGCTTTTTGCTTACATTCACATAATACTTTTTGGCCAGATGATTTCTAATACAGTTGCTCCTTCTCATTTCCATTTGAACATATTTCACATTTTCACAACTTTTTTGCTTTAAAGAAAATGGTCAAACAAAAAACTAAACAGATTTGCAGAATCCTGTCTCCTTTTAACTTACAAGAAATACACAAAACTATGTATATTTTCAAAAAAAAATAACTTTACCCCTCCAGACAGGAGCAGTTTTCCCAAGCTGACAGCTGCACCCAAAGGAATTACCTATTGTAAAATTAAGATTACCCATGCTAAAAGTGCATGTTACAGCTCACATGCCCACTTACACTGATTGCTATCTTATTCCTGTCTTACACTCCCAGAAGTGAAAAACACCTTGCATGCTTTCAGTAGATAATGACGTTTAGTCCTAAGAAAATGTGAAATGGCTAACTTCAAATAAATAAATTGTGCACTGTTATATTAAATATAACTATCACAGCTACTGAGGAGGCAACTACTTATATAATGCATTCACTTCCCACACATTCAAATGTATTTATTTAAACTGACCCACTTGTCAATATACATTAAATGATAGACTGTAGCTCATACACTTCTCTCACAACAGTGTATTCGGGTCTTATGATTAATTGCTTGCACCTGCTGACAGCTTGTCTCAAAGTAATAGCAGTTGGTAATGGGAAAAAACAGCTAGTAACTGTTCAGATGCATGAAAAACCTTTGTAAATTTCACTCAGGACATACTGTACAGACTTCACATGGTTAATTGGTTGCATGTTTAGACTTGTTGTCCCCCACGGTCTTATTTTCACATCTATTTGCTTAAAATTTATCTATACTAAGAACATTAATCTAGACAGCCACTCCTGTAAGAACAGAGGAGATTAGTAAATAACATGTGGTCAATCCCTTTTTACACCCCCCATCTCCAGCAGCCCAAATATCACAGCATAACAATAGATTTAAATTGCTCATTTCCAGTGCCTAGATACACTACAGCTTGGAAAAAGCACAATATTTCTTTAACATCTGTAGTATATAAAGCGGTCACTGGTAAGACTCTCCTACCTCATGTTTAGAATATCCCTAACTGCACCCTACAGAAAACTGATTTACAGTATAAAATGCAATTTACATCAATAATTTTATATACAAATATTAATAACAACAAAAACAGTTTTACTTACAGTTATTTCTTCAGTCTCCTTGGTACCCTTTAAACATTATGACATAAAGTAGGTTATATGCTTTGCAGTTCACCCACCACTATCACAGACATAGAATTTCAGTCTTTCTCAGCCAGTTCATATAAAGCCACATTTTGCATGTCTAATCCTATATGTAATGGGACTGATGTTTTACAGTCTCCTGTTTATTCAGTAATTTACCAGTGTTGCAGGTCTTCTTTGTGATTATCTCCACTTCTCAAAACCAGTCTCTGGGCTAGATTCACGGTAGTCCTGATTCTTCTAGCCAACTCATGTTCTTTTTTCTGTCACTTAAATATTTTTCTTTGGAACAATGGAAAATGTTTCACTGGTAATGTCGCCCTATGTATGGTCTTGTTATTGTCAGAAAAACAAGAAGCAGAGTCCCTTCCATTTTCTAGTGCACTCTCTGCTGGTCAAAGGTTTTTATTTCTTCCTTGGTCTATTCTGCATCAGTTCTTCTGGAAAATATTCTGTAGATAACTGGATATAGCAGCTTGAATTTTGTTATTCCCTGATTGTCGAGAAAAATCTGCTTCTCTTATGTCTGTTGTAAAGTGAATAACAATTGCACACTCTACTGCTCCTAATTTTATTGCTTTCCCTTTATGACAAAATTTTGTCAGCAGAAACTCTTACTGCTGATATGATTGCTTCTTTACCAATATAGATTTTGGTTGGTTTCTAATGGCTAGGTTTGCAGCATACACATGGTATTCCCTTTCTATTAACAAATCCTGCAATGGAACACCAGTACAGCTGCTCATCTATACTTCATAAAATTAATACAGTCCATTCCTTTTGGTATATCTGCATGCTTGGTCTTCTAACTCTATTTTTGAAACAGCTCTTCTTGAGAATTCTCATGCTCAGAGAGCCTTTTTAATTCAAGCTCTGATTTTTGCAGTTGTATGTGATCATCTGAACAGCTGGTTAAAGTGTCTTCCATTTATTTCCAGTCTTTTATTATCTATTTATAATCCTTCATTATTTTCAAGTATTTTAAATAGCTTTGACTGCATTTGCTTTGCTTTTTTTTTCTCTAAATTACTGGAAGCTATCACTTGTAGCAAAGCTGAAACTTCAACTGCTTTTTTGCAAAGCAACTGCATGATACTTGCCAGCTTGAGTTTCTTTTCCCCTTTACTGGTTGATTTTCTGTTAGTTTTTACAAATTTCTTCTTTGTTGAGTTCCAGAAAGTATAATTACTAGCCACTGTCTAAATTTTATCCACTTTAATAGACTTTACTGACTTTTTTCACACAATAAAAAAATAACACAATGGTTCTTGAATGCATGTGCAAGTCAAAAGTTTTTTTTTCAATGAAGTGCTCAACTTTGCCAAAATGTTCACCCACTATACTACTGAAAAGGATAAACTGTGGCAGAAAACATTCCTATAACCATATAACTCTGCCTGCGCTGAAAAAATATTCCAGGTCAAGTGGCAAGACCAGCAAATTCTACAGGTAGAAGCAGTAAAAAATATTACTATCTTTGAATAAGTGCTTCTATCAAATAAGTTTTGAAATAGCACTGATCAATTCTGTTTAGATAATATAACATATAGTGAAATATCAGATATATGAAAATGTTAATATTAGACATCAATTGGACTATCATGAAATATACACTTATGACTGAAAATGATGATATTTAACAATAATAGTCAACTGAAATTGTTCAAATATAATAGAATATGGGGAAGTAGCAACCATATGAGAATGTTAACTACAAGTTTCAGCTGGAATATCATGAAGTGTTGCTTAATCCTTATAACCACATGACCGAATAATTATGAAACGTATTGAAACTTTTAAATATAATACAACATGGAGAAGTATTAATTATATGAAAATGTTGGCTCCTTATTTAAATGTCAGCACTCAAAATTCCGAGTGCCAAAAACTCAAAAAAAAAAAGACCAAAATCCTGGTGAAAAGAGAATCTCAAAAATCGCTCTTCTCCTTTAGACTACCTTTTGTGTGTATGGGGGGGGGGGGCAACCCCCTCCTCTGACTTATATATATCAATGACAAGATCGCTGTATCCCAGATAAAAGGGAATATTCTCAGATATGGCATCTTGGATTTGCACGTATATGTAAGTCTGTTCTTTTGGCCACTCAGTCCCCACATTTTGTGACTCTGTCATACGATTCTTACCATTTCAAATAGTTACTGATAAAGTTAATAGCAGGCTTGAACTAGAATGTGGTATCAACCATGTGATTAAGCTATTTTTGCCACTGTTTGATTAAATAATTGTGACAAGTATTGAAATTGTTTAAATATTATAGAGTAATGCTTTTCCATAAATTTGCCACTGCTTTTACATAGACAGACTATAACAAACATGTGAGGTGGGCACAAAAATATGCAATAAATAACTGTTTGTATTCTGGGATGAGGCACCATGGCTGTAGAATATGAAATGCACATATGTGCTTAACAAATATGTAAAAGACTTGTACTTGTTTCTCTGTAGAATTTATATAAAAGTATATAAGGATTGCAGTTGTGTTCTTCTGGGCAGTACAGCTTATATGTATAATACATAAAATGAACAACCAATATTTTAAAAAATGCACAGAAAAAAATATTTTGCTGTCATTAGCTGTGGAGTAATCTGAAAGACTTTTTTGAATTTCTCTTTGGATGAAGGGCAGCTGTGATATAGGTAATTGTTTACAGTGAATCTGAAATTACTTGTATACTTTTGTTCCTTTGTGAGGTTTGTTAGCCAGAAGGAGAAAAAAATATTTATGTACTTAGCAGAACAACTGATTTGCCTGGTCCCTGTCTGAACCAGGAACAACAGGATGAGTTGCCTTGGCACCTTTTCTGCCAGCAAATCATGACCTCATAAGCCCGAACTCCTCCTCTATCCTATAACTCCCTGCCCTTTGAAGATATTCCAGGTCAAGTGGCAAGACCAGCAAATTATGAAACAATAATTCTACAATCAGAACACATTCAAATATCAAGTCCAGAAGGAAGAGATTACTGAGGAGCAACAATTACCCATGGTCCCATGGAGGTAGACCTTTGGAAACGAGACTGCAGGTTGAAGGTGGGATGGGGTTGTTCCAGTGTCCGGACAGAGACAAGACAAAGTTATCATTGTGGTAAGTACATAACTTAGGTAATTCTTCTGGTCCTGTCTGAACACTGTTACTACAGGATAAAACCCCCAGCTAACTTTGGGTGTCCTACTCCAGCAAGCCTTTGAGAATGACAGCTGCAAAAGAGGCTTGAGCCCTAGAAATTGTGCTCAAACTATAATGTTTAGTGAACATATGCAAAGTATATCATTTAGCTGATTTTGCTGTAATATCCTGTAAGGATAGATTCATAAGAAATGCCACTGAAGTAGCCTAAGTGTTCTCTGTCTTGAGTTTAAGGTTTTTTCATCTGAGGAAAAAATAAACAATACAATCACATAACCACCTGACTTAGCAGCCTTAGAAATCTTATGACCTTTCGTGATCAAGGAAAATTAAACAAACAGCTAATTATCATTTCTAAAGTCCTTAGTAAGGTGTAGGCATAAATCAAGTTATCTATGGACAGCCATGCAATGTAATTGGTACTCCCATCTCTTGGACTACACAAGAAACAAAATTGTTAGACTCATGGACTGGCTAAAGTTAGCCTGCGCAGCATCTGTATGCATAACATTTGGATTAGTTCTAAGGGCATTTCTGTCTGGATGAAACACTAAACATGGAAAATGGGAAGATAAGGTATGGATTTCTGACACTTGTCTGGCTGAAGTGATTGCCACCAAGAGGGTAGTTTTCCGTGTAAAAACTTTAAGTCTAATTCAAAGGAAGATGTGGTTAACTTCTCCAGAACAAAATTCAGGTCCCACAGAGGCAATGATCTAGACGGAGAGGGGCCTAGTATGCAGCACTCCCTTTGAGAAGGATCTATTTTAAATGATCAAACAACCATTACATTGAACCACACATTATTGAGACAAAATGAATGAACACTTGAAACATTGAACATGAACTTTGTCAAATCTGAACTGAAGAAATTGCATTAGTTGGCCAACTAGCAAAAGAACTACACGTTTAACAGGAGAATGGAAGCTGTCAGTTTGTATAATAATCTATCTGAATTGTACAACTTGACTGTGTATTATTTACTGTCACAGCTGAGGTGAATGCAATATTGAGCTTTGTGTAGCACTTTTACTTTATATGCATATGTGGCATAGGAATTTTTAATTCAATGTTTAGTTTTGTTGTTCACCAGGTTACAATGACATCTGAGGCGTTAGCCAACTACGAGAGTAGTTGATGCTCTATGAGTTGATTAGTAGTTGATTAGTTGAAATAAACTACAATATTACATTAAAACAAGCACTAGTTTAGGTATTTTTAAGAACAACCTAGACAGTACGGGAATAACTGTTTTGGAACATTGGCAGGATAGAACGGCATTACTGCCCATGCCTGAAATATTTGTATGTATGTATGTATTACCCAAACTGGAATTTCAGGTATATAGATATTGTACCAATATGGGCAAGTAAACCAGGTGATAAGAAACATAACACAGACATTCTGGCTGACAATAAAATGAGATGGCTATCTCAAAGTCCCTTTACAAATGGAAATATCACAGTGTGATACAGTGGAAAAGAAGTAGGTTTGTTCAAAACTTTTAACACCTAATGTGAAATGAATTATGTATCATAACTAGAGATGTGATAAGACTTTACCCCCACACCTACCCCACCACAAAAGGTAGCCTAAGTGACTGCTGCAAATTACTATGCCTGAATATTACTGATCTTTGTCTGCATTTTATTTTGAATTGAAGTTTTTCTTTTAAGGTTTGGTTACTTCTGTTTTTTAACTTTTTCTTGTATCACACTTGCTTTGTTTTAAGTTTTCTGTTCTGTTGGAGTTTTAAGAGGTCTTGGCTAGGGTCAGTTAGAAAAGTTAGCAAAACATTCCTTTGCAAACAGTGAATAACATTGGATAATTAGTGCTAATTAGTGGGAGGAGCTGAGAAAATAGCATTTCTCAATTAGCTAGAAATATTTGGAGGCATCTCTATTTAGCTGGAGTGCTTGCTTGCTGTACTCTGCCTGAACATTACTGATCTCTGCCTGCATTTTATTTTTCCCACCAACCCACCCAACTGTTGTTGTATTCGTAAACTTGGTGGCTTTTGAGTTACCCGCCCCTACTATAAATATGATATTAGACATTCCTCCCGGTCCCATCTCATCAGCTCATTCTACTGAGTATGGACTGATCAGTTGGAAAGGCCCACCCCTGAGCTTCTTATCATTGAATTATCTTCTGTTTCCTCCCCTCCCACTTAACTTAAAAAATATACTTTATTGATCTGCTTTTACTGCATTTGTGTTTCTTCCTACTTTATTGTGCTTTTGCTGTGTGTTCCTAAAAGCGTTCAACTGCATTTATTTTGCTGCATTTATTACTGCTTGTTAGTAGCCTGATTAAATAGTAACAGTTATTCTAAGCCACTTAGCTTTGGTTTAATCATTTGGGCTTCAGGCTGGTTGTTTTACATTAAGAAAGTTTGTAGTCTACACTCTTAGGGCAGGAGAGGTAGCTTACATCCTTCTTAACTGGGCATTTCTGGTTAAAGGCTTATTGTATCTGTTATTCTAAAAGTGTCTTAGTTCTTACTTTAGCCCTTGGGCTTCTGGCCAGTTATTTTACATTAAGAAGGTTTGTGGTCTACACTCTGAGGGAGGGCAGGGTAGCCTCTGCCCTTCTGAGCTGGGAACTGCTGGCTGAAGGCTTACTGTGCCTGTTCTTCTAAGTGTCTCTGTTCTGGTTTAAGCACTTGGGTTCCAAACCAGTTATTTTACATTAGGAAGATTTGTGGTCTAAACTCTTGTGGCAGGAGGGGATAGCCTACACCCTTCTAAGTTGGGAATTGCTGGTTGAAGGCTTATTGTGTCAGTTACTCTAAGTGTTTTAGTTCTGGTTTAAGCATTTGGGCACCAAACCAGTTATTTTGGTTTAAGCACTTGGGTTTCAGATCAGTTATTTCACACTAGGAATGTTTCTGGTCTGCACTCTTATGGGAGTATTCTACTGAATTGGTGCTTTATTTACACTGTTTTTTTTTTTGATGCAACTGTGATTTTCTGCACTTTGAATTTCTAGTACTTCTGCATTTTATAGCATAGGCTATATTCAGGCTTCCTGAATCTAGACTGTTTGGTATCATTTGAGCACTAAAGCCAGACATCTTACAATAAGGCCCCCTGCACCCTTGTGGCAGAAGTGTGCAGCCAATGACCCATCTGGATTGGGGATTGCTGGAAAAGGGCTTAGTCTTTGGGTTTCCCTTTGGTTACTTTGTTTAAAATCATTTAACTTCACTTGTATTTAAGCATCAAGTTTGCGTGGGTTTGCACTCAGTTTACAGGAGCTACTCAGAGATTGCACTGGTACCTTGCGAGCAACTCAGTTGTGCATAGTGAAGCACTGATGCAGCTTTCTACCTCTAGCCTTCCACAGAATAGCTGTTTTTGTTAGTCTTACACCAAAACCTAGTCCATCTAGCCCACTCCCCACAAGTTACTACAGTATATACCTGCCATAATGGACTGACAGTTTCCCACCATTTCCCAGCCAGCCTGATTGACATGGGCATCCTGAGGCAATGTAGCAATTGCATCATGTATACTAACAATCAGTTACTCGTAAAACAAACAAATACAACATGCAAGAGATGTTTCTATACTATGAATTTGAAATCAATTCTCCCACATAAACCAGATGTCAAACAGGTTGTCCGCACACACACACTCCACCTCTTGCCCACAAGAAGCTCACAACACATAAACCCGCATATGCGGAAGTACTCTCTAGAAGCCTACCTAATGATCAGAGACCTCCCAAGTGCAAACCTACTGCACACAACACAGACCCAGCAAAATCCACTACACATAATAATACACACAACTGTGTCTCAGTGAATAAACTTCTAAGGCAAAACACCTCAAAACCAAGTATCTTGGTCATAGGCAACTCCATTCTGAGGCACACAGATGTCCCCCTCAGCAGACTGGACAAGGAGAAGGTCACGGTCAGCTGTCTATCAGGTGCCAGGATCCATCAGGTCCCACACGCACTCAAACCTCCCAACAATAAGTACCATTATGACTCTGTCATAGTCTATGTTGGAGTGAATGACTTGAGATGTACCTCAATGGACTATGTGAAGAGAGACATAACTGAGTTCTCAGACTATTTGTTCCAGGCAAGTATGTCCCTAGCCCTAAGCAGCATTTTACCCTCACCTAGGATGATGTCTCAATATAAACAACAACTGATTGAATTCAACAACTGGGTTAGCTTCTGGTGTCAATCCAGGGGGATCCTGCATCTGTCAGCCTGGAAAAATATGGTTGACAGACCATGCTGCTTTCCCAGAGATGGTCTTCACCTGTCACCTCTTGGTTTTGGTTACTGGCAAAGGTACTTTCCTCCTCCATAGTGACAGGCAATGTCAGAACACCAAATTCCCAACATAAAAAATTCACTAGAGGCTAACTCAAGGTTATGCTGCTTAATGCTCAGAGTCTAAATTGGAAACTTCACTCACTGGAAGCACTCATTACCTTGGAAGATGCCGATGTTTGTTCAGACATTGAGAAATGGTTAAAGACCTCAGAGAGCACCCCGGCCATGAAAGGCTGCAATGTCTTCCACACATTCAGACCTCAAAACAAGAGTGAAAGAACCACAGGCAGAGGTGTATCTATCTTCATTAAAGACATCCACATCTCAAGACTGCTCAAACAGTATGACTCCCTAGAGCTACTCCAAGTCCAATTAACGGTAGGTAAAACCCCCTTCCATATCATTGTTAGCTATAGCTCCTCCACTGTGAACCACAAGAAACACTCTGCCTACCTGGACCTACTTCAGTCACTCACCATACAACCAAACACCTTGGTCATGGAAGATTTCAACTATCCTTCCATCGATTGGGAGTTATATATCAGCACAAATACGCTCTACCTAAGGTTCCTGGGCTTTGTTAATACAAATACTCTGGAACAGATAGTCTGCACCCTCACCAGGGGCTCAAATGTCCTAGACTTAGTACTCACCAGCATAGGGGGTCTCTGCACTGCCCCGTGTGTTGCCCTCCCTGGTAAGGTCTGACCATAAATCAGTCTTGTTTGATCTAACAATCATACCTGATCCCCCCCCCCCCCAAGAGCAGAAAGGATGAAAATTTTCTCCAAAGCAAACTATAGCCTCTTAAGTGATGGCATAAATAGTTTCAACTCCCCTGCTACCACTGTCAACAGTGACTACCATACAGAGGTGTACAACAATGCCCTGTATAAACACCTATACAAATGTGCAGACTCGGCTGTACTTGAATCGATCAAAACAAGGTCCTCACAAGAAAAAACAAGCCACCCTGGTGGACATCAAGCATAAATAGGTTATACAACAAGAGGAAGAAAAGTACAGTTGTGTACCTACCATAAATGTAGATGTTTGAGTGTATTCACTGTTGCAGTCATTACACTTGGGTTATCCTGCTGGCAGGCTACCCGCAGTCGACCTGAATTCCAAAGTCTTGGTCCGGCATTGGTTGCTGTCGCCTCTTCCCTGAAGTCAGTGCGCCAGGGGTATAAAAGATGCATCCAACGCCATTTTATTCAGTTTTTCTTGCCTCAGATGTCAGGTGCCCCCAATAGGGTAGGCTAAAAATGATGCCAATAAAAATGCATGCACTAACATAAACATTACCTTCATCTACAAGCAAATACATCACATAGGTTGTGTAGAATAGAGAAGTACAGATAAGTCCCAGCAATGAAAGGGGGATGGTGGGAGGGTAACCTGGACTGCAACAGTGAATACACTTGAACATCTACATTTATGGTAGGTACACAACTGTACTATGTTCATCGTGTTTCATTGTTGCAGTCATTACACTTGGGTTGAATCCCAAAGCTGAGGTTGGGTGGATGGGCCTATATAGAATTAGGAGTGGCTATGAGGCCCTGTAGAACTGCAGTGGCAAAGCCTGCTCTGGATGTAGAGTAAAGAGGTAAGTGGTAGTGCTTTGTAAAAGTGTGCACTGAAGTCCAAGTTGCAGCCTCCAAAATGTCCTTGGTTGGTACTCCTCTGAGGAAGGCTGCTGAAGTGGCTGCTGCTCTGGTTGAATGTGGCCTAATGTCCTTAGGCACTGATTTGCCATGTTGTGAATAGCAGAAACAAATACACTGGCCTATCCATTTTGAAATAGTCTGCTTTGAGATAGCTTTTCCTTGCGATCCTGCAGCATATGCCACTAAGAGTTGCTCAGTCTTTCTGAAAGCTTTAGTTTTGTCCAAGTAGAAGCGTACCTGTCTGTGTATGTCCAAAGAATGCAGTAGTCTCTCCTCCTTATTCTGTGGGTTTGGATAAAAGGTAGGCAAATGAATGGTTTGGTTAAGAGCCACACTGGACACTACCTTAGGCATAAATGTTGGGTTTGTCCTCAGAAAAACCCAGTCCGGAAGGAAAATTATAAGAGGTTCCACCACCATTAGTGCCTGTAACTCTGAGACTCTTCTTGCTGAAGTTATTGCTAGGAGCAGGGCTGTTTTCCATGATAAGAATTTTATCTCAGCTGTATTGGCTGGCTCAAAAGGAGGCAGCGTGAGTTTTTCCAAGACAAAATTGAGGTCCCATGCAGGTATTGGTGCTCTCCTTGGAGGTCTTATGTTTTTGGCCCCTCTAGGTGACAGGCCTTAGCAGTGGATGTGAAAAAACAGATGGGTCCGTATTGTAATGAGCTGAAATGGCAGAGGCGTGGATCTTGATTGATGAAAAGGATAGGCCTTTGTCCAGCATCTCAGTTAGGTATTGTAAAATCTGAGGAATATTTGGTACAAGCGTGTCAATTCCTTGTGCCTGGTTCCAAGCACAGAATCTCTTCCATTTTTCTGATAGGATTTTCTGGTGCTGGGCCTCCTGGTCATCAAAATAACATCCATAACTGCTTTAGAGAGAGGTGTGCTCTGAATGGTTACATTATCCTCCATGCAGCCAGACATAGGGTTCTGAATTGGCTGTGCAGGATCCGATTGTTTTGTTGGGTCAGTAAATGAGGAATTTGAGGTAATGTCCAGGCTGGGCCTTGAGACAAGCTCTTTAGGATTGGGTACCAGTGCTGGCATGGCCAGTCTGGGGCAATCAGTATCATTTTTGGTTTCTCTTGTCTGACCTTTAGGAGTACCTTGGGGAGGAGAGGCAGAGGAGGAAAGGCATATACTGAGAGGGTTTTCCAGCTGAATGGTAGAGCATCCACTTTCCATGCTTGCCTGTGATAAGTCCTTGTGCAGAATCTCTGTAGTTGATAGTTGTGAGGGGAGGCAAATAGATCTATGTCTGGACATCCTCATTTCCTTGTTATCATGCTGAAGATTTGTGGATCTAGTTTCCACTCGTGGGGATCCATGAGGTTTCTGCTTAGCTCATCTGCCAGAGTATTTGTCTTTCCTGGCAGGAATTGTGCTTGCAGGTGTACTTGATAAGTCAATGCTGTGTTCCACAAAGTCATGGCTCGTCTGCAGAGGGGGTAGGAATGTGTGCCTCCCTGCTTGTTTATGTACCACATGACTGTAGTATTGTCCGCCTTTATCAGCAGTTATCCTGGATGAAGTAGATCCTTGAAGGCAGTCAGGGTATTCTGAACAGCTAGCATCTCTTTTTGATTGATATGAAGATGCATTTGGCTTGCGGGCCATGTGCCCTGAATACATTTTCCTGCCATGTGGGCCCCCCAGGCATAATCTGATGCATCTGTTGTTAGTGTCTGCCTGGCTGTGGGTAAAGTGAATGGCTGTCCCTTGTTGTGGTGACAGGCCTGTGCCCACCATCGAAACTCCTGTTGCAGACAGGGAATGAGGGTAATTAATGTTTCCAGGCTGTGGCAATGTTGTGTCCAAACACTTTTTACATACCATTGTAGTTTCCTCATATGCAGTCTTGCATATGGAATTAGCAGAATGCAGGATGCCATGAAGCCCAAAGCCTGCAGAATTTTTCTTGCAGATAACTGGGTTTTTGTTGCTAACATTTCAAAGTAAGAAGTCAGTTGCCTTTGTCTGGCATGAGATAAGCCATCTGGCTAGTTGTATTTAAGCTTGCACCCAGGAATATTATCTCCTGAGAGGGTACTAGTTTGGATTTCTTTTCGTTTAGTGTGTACCCTAGGCAAATTAGTAATCTTTTTACAAACGCCAGATGCTTTAGTAGAGTGTCCTTGTTCTCTGCTTGAATAAGGCAGTCATCCACGTAAGGATATATTTGAATTCCTCTTTGTCTGCAAAAAACAATTACTGGTGCCAGGCATTTTGTGAAGACCCTGGGTGCAGTAGATAAGCCAAAGGGCAGTGCAGAGAATTGGTAGTGCATTCAGTCAGCTATGAATCTGAAGTATCTTCTGCAAGATTGTTGGATTGGGGCATGCAGGTATGCCTCTTTTAGGTCCAAAGTTACAAGCCAAGCCTTCTTGCCCAGCATGGGCAGAAGCTGCTGCAGAGTCAGCATTTTGAATTTTGGAACGTCCAGAAAATTGTTTAGAATAGACAGGTCCAGTATTGGTCTCCAGGCTTTGTCCTTTCTGGGTACCAAGAAATGTCTTGAGTAAAATACTTGTCCCTGCTCTTGCTGTGGTACTCGCTGAATGGCCCTCATGACCATGAGGGATGAAACTTGCTTTTGTGCCTCTGCCCATTGATTGTGTGGCAGGTCTGGCATACCATTTGTCTTTGGCAGGGTGAGAAAGTGGAAACTGTATTTTATATAGAAATGTATGAGAATCTGGAACCCTGCAGTATCTGTCTGGCTTAACAGGTGCAGGGGGTAAAGAGTCAGGAGACAGGCCGGACTCTGAAAATACATCATCTACAATGTCTAGAACAGGTGGAATAGCAAGAGGTCTGTGCTGAGGTAGTAAAAGAAAGTCTCTGAGCCTTTTCTTAGATTCTGAGTAATCTTGGCTCTCCCAGTGAAAGTGTTCCCTCATGGTATGCAGGGTTTCCCCAAAAGAATAATCCTCAGGAGGAGAGGCTGAAGGGATAGATTCTTCAGCATCAGAATCATCATAGGGAGGAAGAGAGTATCTCTGTTCAGAAGAGGAGTCTAGAGGAAATGGAAACCTGATCTGAAGATTCATATTCTGTCTCTTGCCTAGACCTCTTATCAGGAGGGGGATGGGAACCCCTGATCAAAGTAATTAGGTCTTCGGCCATTTTAAGCATCTGTTTTTTAGGCATGGAAGTCTGTCCAGGAGAATGCTGTACTTGTTTATTTGTCTTTAGAGGTGTTTCAGTCTTTGCCTTTGAAGCTGAGGTTGGCTTTACATATAACTGTGTAGGTCTGAAAACACCCTTAGAAGTCGATGCCTGCTCAGCGGCTCAGGACCCATCTGAGGGAATAGTTTCCGAGTGTCCAATACCTTGAGTTTCCAGAGGCCTAGTTGGCTCCACGTGGGAGTTGGAAGCAGCCTGTGGCTCTGAGGTAGCAGGCGTCAGGGGCTGCGAAAGCGCCTCACTGAGAACCAGCGAACCGGCGACTGGCTTAGCGGAAGCCTCGTCATCGGTTTTGGACCTCGGATGCCTGTCCTTTTCCTTGCATTTTTTATAAACTCCAGTCGTCGGCTGTTCCAACGACATTATATAATTAAATCTTCGGCCAAGGTAATGAAAGGCAAAAATTGTACCGACGCTTAATAGTGCATTGGTTAAATCTAGCACAAAACTGACAGCTAGCAATATCATGGTCAGAGCCTAGGCAAGGAATACAGTAAGAATGAAAATCCTTATGAGGTATTTGCTTCCCACAAGAAATGCAATTGTTAACTTTTTCTGACATCGGTCTGGAGCAAGAAAAAAGTTTCCCCAACTGGGTTCTTATCTTTAATGAAGACTTCGGATCTGAAATTCGATTTTGAAAATCTCAGGAGTCGGCCAACCGGCCCTTGCGAGCTGCTTTTGCTTCGAGCACCGCGTGGCAAGAAAGACTGAAGAAAATGGCGTTGGCTGCATCTTTTATATCATGGAGTGAAGGGACCCCAAACATTGTATACACCCTCACACTGAAGGGTGTGTACAGGATAAGGCACTGTACACCCATGTCACACACTGCACTCCTACAGTGAGAGGTACACAGGCCACAGAACTCTATACCCATATCATACACTGCAATAACCTCAAATCATGAAATGCACCATTACAATGAAGGGTGGACATGCTGATGCATTATGTACCCCTATCGCACATTGCAAGGGCCTTAATGCACTAAATGCATCTTTCATTAAAGGCTGCAGTGGCTGCTGCATTCTGTATCCTATCATGCACTGCCAAGAGCCTTCCAGTGGGTCTATATCACATTGTTCAAACTTTGTAATATCGAACCCAAAAGTCCAAAACTGCACAATAACGAACACACAGAACAGAGATTTTTTTCCCCAGGGGAAAAAAATCTCTGTTCCCTAACAAAAAAACCCATAAACCTTAAACTAAAACTAAAGTGGGGGCTGTACCCTCCACCTCCCCAAAGTGGGGGGTTGTGCCCCCCCACACACCCTACTTAAATATATAAACTCCGAGATCACACCACAGTGGAGGAAATAGCAAAGCCCCAAAAATGGCCCACCGATTTTTTTCCCTAGGAAAAAAAATCGATGTGCCATGGCTTCGCTATTTTTGTGTTTCGGACTTTTAGGTTCGATATTACATCATTCGAACTTATACAAGTTCAACGATGTGATATAGACCTCCTTCCAGTACCTTAATCTTAAGGGGTGACTAGCTGCACTCATTGCAAAGGACTCCTTGTAGTACATATACCCTTAAATTGAATTCAATAATTCATTTAATGATAGAGTCAAACAGTACCAAATGTATCTTTACAATGAAGGGTGCACAGACCACTGTACATTCTGCTGCATTCTGTGCTCTACCATCCACTGCAAGAGACATCCAGATTTACATGTGCTCTTACACTAAAGTCTGCAGAGGCTGCAATGCTCTACAGTTTGTACTTCAACTGCTCCTTTGCCCACTTGCTTCCATCATTAATTAAATGCAGGGCACACAAACTACTACAATGGGTACCCTAACTTGCTGCTGCATGCTTGCTTTCCATTGAGGTATACGATGGGAGTCCTTTCAGCAAAACACATTTAACAACATCTTCTTCCTGGTTTGTAGAAAATATGGAAGTACAGACTGCCAGGTCAGGAAGCTGCTAGTGATAGCCTTCCATTGTTTATATCCCATTCTACTCAGGGAGCACTGTTGAATGGTAGTGCATACTCAGCTCATGTTCGATGTATGATACTTGGAGACAACTCATCTCCTGATCAATGTATGATGCTCAAGGAGCTTGATGCACAGTGAATGTTGAGCACCTACTCAATTTATGATACACAGATGGTCCTTGATGCACAGCAGTCCTGAGCACTTACTAGATTTATGACACACAGTGGGTCCTTGATGCACAGCAAGTCCTGAGCACCTACTTGATTTATGATACACAGAAGGTCCTTGATGTATACTGAGTCCTGAACACCTACTTAATTTATGATGCACAGAGGGTCTTTGATGCACAGTGAGCCCTGAGCACCTACTCAATTTATGATGCACAGAGGGTTCTTAATGCACCGTGTACACTGAGCTTCTGCTTAGTGTATGATAATCAGGGAGCAGCTGAAGCACACTGTGTACCGAGCTCCATCTCTTTGTATGATATTCATAGCCCTTCATTTCCTGCTCAATGTATAATATTTAGGGTGCACCTGATGCACAAAGCATACTCAACTATTGCTCCATATGCATAATATATTTTACTCTGGGGCAGAATGGGCACCTAGCAACAAGCACAAGATTCTGCTCCTGTACTATGGACTCATCAGCAGCACCACAAACACCCTCCACACTTCATAGGGTATGAAAAGCAGATAATGTTATGATGTTAACAGTTGGTGTTATTCAAAAAATCACTTCCTCAAAAAAATGCCATAATGACTACACCTATCATCTCATCTATATCTTATGGGAAAAAAACATTTCTCCCACACACAACAACTGTGTTCTACTTTTTGTTTGTTCATTCTGTATCTGCAACCATCAGTCTAATTATCTCAAGAATTGTCACAGACCAAGCCTTTTTGCATATGACAATAAATACATTTAATGCGTCAGTTGGATAAATGTACAACAACTGTAGCCTGTGCCCTACGCTGCCTCTTTGTTGAACTCACACAGCCAGCATTCCATTTGGCAGTGTGATCCATCGATCCCAATTCAAGTGCTCATCCACTAACCACTATCAGAAAACCTTCAGTCTACAGAAAAAGGCATCATCTTTCCAGTGGAGAAGATAGAAAAAAAGAGGCAAGGGGCAGGTGAAAATGAAGAAATCAAAATTGAACATGGAAGGATTTAAGAATATTACTGTAAGGAAAAAAGAGGAGAAAGAAAGATATTTACCACATGACTCAAGGTGTGGATTTACAACACCAGCTGGATGAGAATTTAATAAACAATGAAACAGTAGGATTAATAAGACTAATAGTGATGAAGATCTATCATTTGTAACAATTGTTATAGCAGATATTACTATATTAGAAGCTGAAGATTCTTCAGAGCTGGCCAGCAAACATATTCTTGTAACTGGAGATTCAATTATTAGAGGAACTGATATGCATATTTGCAGAGATGATAATGAACATTGAATAGTGTTATGCTTGCCAGGAGCAAAAACAGAAGATGTGAGACAAGCCTTGAAATGTCTTAATGTAAGAAAGTATGGATCTGTTTTTATTCATGTTGGTACAAATGATGTCACCCGCAAGGATTCTCTAACTGTTAGTAGGGAATTGACAGCCCTCTTAGATATTATTGCTTGTACTGGTGTTAGGACGTACTTTTCACATATCACCTATAGAAAGGATAGTCAGGTCACTGTGAATGAAAAGATTTTGGGGGTAAATACCTTCATGGAAAAAATGTCCTGTTTTAAAAAAATGGAAATGTGTAGAGCATCCAAGCCTTGCTTTAAGCACACATGTGTTCAGACAGGATGGTGTGCATTTGTCTAGATCAGGGAAGAGAATTTTTGCAGCAGATATTTTGCAATATTTGACAAACACTAGGCAAGATTTTTGCCATATCGAAAATTTAACAGACCACAGATAGCAACAATTGATGCATCTCTGATGGTTGCTATGCTAGGAGCATTAATAATAAAGTTTTTATTGGAAAATTTGCTACATTCTCACAAGATTGATGTTATCTTTTGTGAAACATGGTTAAAGAACAATGACTGGAAACCAGTTCTGTCAGGGTATAAATGTTTTTACTGTAACAGACATTCTAATAAAACATCAGGTGGAGGTATTATGATAGGGATTAAAGACAGCTATGAGACCTGTGATTATTACATATTCGGTGATAATACCAACACTATAGACTGTGTAACTGTGACAATAAAGACAACCCTGGAACATATAACAATTGTTGGAGTGTATAGACCACCAAAGTAAAATGCAGATGACCTACAGGAATTCATACATTTCTTGCATGAAACACAGGAGGGAAGAATAATATTAGCTGGGAACTTAAATTTACCAGAACCAGAAACATACTGGAATAATATTGATTCTACAGTATTAGTAAGGAAATTATTTACAGCATATATTCAGGAATAACAATTGCTTCAGATTGTAAAAAAATCTACCATGGGATGGAACATGCTACACTTTTGTTTGTGTTCCCAAAGAAATTACTGTAACTTCAAGTCAGGTTTTACCACCATTGATGTGCAATGATCATGGGGTTATAAAGGTTAATTTGTTGCTAGATAATTTTGCCAAACTGAAATCTATGCCAATGCACAGAAGGTTAATTACAGATTATATGGAAGCAAAACAGTCACTATGTAAAACTAACTGGAGAGAGGTGTTCAGTGGAAAAACTGCAGATGGAATGTGGAAAGTTTTGAAAAATAATTTGAGTGCAAAAATCCAAGAAATGTTTAACATCAGGATCTAGCATTACAACATCACGCATATTTCCATAACAAGATATCTGAGTAAGGTGAGACAAAAAAATATAAGGAATGGAAGAGTGAGCTACAACATTGAAAACTGAAATAAACAAGCTGGACAAACAGATCAAGCATAGTGTGAAACAAGCTCAAGAAACATTTGAAGAAAATTTATATAAAGATATTGAGCATAATAGGAAAAACCAGTAAAATGAAAGAGCACAAACTGAGAAATTTCCAATAACAAGACACTCCCAAAGTGGAAGCTGGACCAAAAACTCTTTATTTAGCACTTTCGTCAGTATTACACTTGACTTCTTCAGAATAAAATCATGTGACACAACTCTTCCTTAAATAACCAAGCTAATCAGGTGATTTAATTAAACATGAGTTAAGACAACCCTTACTCCCCTAATTTAAAAACATTGAATAAGTAGATTTATACAACCCCATCCATTATATAAAACAGTTACTAACTGACAGCAATGCACTTGCATAAAACATCTTAAATGCTGCACTTATATCCCTTTTTCATTTTGTTTATTCCTAATGCAATATTATAAATGAAAATCAGCTTTGAGTCTCAAAACACTAAACAAGGAGATTACTTAATTCAAAACTGGAGAACTTGTGGCGTTAACCCTTGGTTCCTTATATTCAAGAAATAATTCACTAGGTCCCTCTCTACTGTTGTAGTCTATCTGATCAATAGCAATAAATCTAAAACTATGGTCAGGCAACTGATTTTGATGATTTGCTAAAGCGTTGTTCAAATTCCCTTTTTGTATATCATACCTATGTTGATATATAAGTTTTCTAAAAGCATTTTTTGTTTTTCCCATGTAAAAACTTCCACAATCCTGGCACTTGGCTATATATATATATATATATATATATATATATATATATATATATATATATATACTAGCATTTTACTACCACAATTGAACTTATATTTGAAGCTAACTGTCCCAAATCCTGGAATCGTAACATTTTCACCTTCCATATCGACATTGCCCACAATGTCCACAACTACTTATTTTCTCTCTTATCTGACTTACAGTCCCTTCCTTATTTCTTTCCAAGATGTTTTTAAAACTCATCTTTTTATAGACAACAACGGGCTTGTCCCCCACTCTTCTTGTATGTTCCTCATCTCCTCTAAATATGAACCATTTTTTATTCAGAATGTCTTTGATACCATAAAATTGTGGGTTAAATGTTAAAATCATTGCATTACTATAGCTCTTAGTTTCAACCCCCCCTTGTTCCCCATTAGCTATATTCTCATTGTGAGGGATAGTAGCCAGAGTGCCTACTCCTAATAAGGGGTAAAAATACCCTGGCCTTCTCTTCTTTGTTACTTCCTCCATGATGGGGTCTAGGAGTGCTGCCGGGTAACACTTTTTTTTCCAGCATTTTCTTCAGGGTATCCCTCTCTTTAAAAAATGTATATATATTACTAACCATGGGTGCTAATCGCATGCTTGACCCTTCACTAGGGACTTTTTTTGAAACAATGGGTGCTCGCTATCGAAGTTTAACAAAGAATTTGAGTAAGTGAGTTTTCTATATATTGTGGATATAAAATCCTGAAGTATTGTATCCTTGGTGATAGATATATCCAAAAAGTTGATCACTTCATAATAGGTCTCCATGGTGAAACATAGAAAGGGTGTACTAGAATTAAGAACCTGAAAAAATTCACCCAGCTGTTCCTCATTTTCATCCCAAAAAATCAAAATATTGTCAAGGTAATGACCATAGAATTTACAAAATTTGTACCATTCCGAGGTGAAAAAAGTTGTTAACTCCCATTGAGTTAAAACAATATTAGCAAAAAGAGGGTGGGGGGTTAGCTCAGCCCCCATCGCTACACCAGTCTTCTGCCTAAATAACTTGTTGTCGAAAATTATATAATTATTCAGCAAAATAAGTTCCATTAGGTTCCTAAACATCAGGATCCTAGAGTGTCCAAGGTTGGCATGCCCACACAAATATTCATAAAACATCTCAATCCCTTCCTCATGTGGTAAAACATTAAACAAGTCCTTGACTTCAATTGTAACTAATGTCAAATTGTCATGAAACATATCCTTCCTAATTTTTTGGAGGCAATCCCAAGAATCCTTGATAAGATGTGGAAATTTGTGTAGATATTTCTTTAAATGGAAATCAACAAATTTGGCTATTGTAAGGGTTTTTGAGGCTTTTGCATGTACAATGGGTCTTAGGGGGGGTTTCTATGCTCTTACGGATCTTAGGTATACCAAATATTGTGGGCATTCTGGAGTTTTTTTATTGTAAGTAATGTCATTCACTCAATGTAATCTGATGGTTTAATAATAGGTCATTTAGAACTATATCAACATTCCTATAAGCTATGTTTAACTCATTAAGGGAGACTTCCTCGTAACCATCTCCATATAAAAAAACCAACATCTTATCCACATACATTTGTTGATCCATAACTACTAAACCCCCCTCCCTTATCGGGTGCCATAACCCTGATAGATCTATTGTTGGAAATGGTATTTAAGAGACTTAACTCATTCCCACTCAAATGTGGAATCATATCCTTATTCTTCCCCAAAAATTCCCTGATGTCATTCGTGCACATAGTTTCAAATATTTGAAGTAAAGGGTGTATAGAGAGGTTAAAAGTACTAGATTTTTTACATTCACTATTAAATGTCGAATGTTCATCTCTTTCAAATTTCTTATTTTTAATGAATGTTCAATACTTTGAAAGGCTCTGTTAATTTTTTAAATGAACATACTAAAAATGACTTCTGTTTCAGTTTCAAATTGGATGAATATAGGGCAGTATTTGTTAATGTAGACAAGGTTATTACAAATTTAAAAAATAAGAAATCTAAAAAACTGGAAAGGGACAAAATGCAGCATGATGCTGGCAATGCACTTCCCTTACCGAAGGGAACCAACTCAGGAAGGTCTCATACTGCTCATAACTCTAATTTAGAGAAGAACTTTATCAATGATAATGAGACTGGGGCAGATCTAGATAATAACGAGAATAACAACAGAGATGCCCCTTTAGGTATAACCCTTTGGAGATCCGAGAGGTTATGGAACCAGAGACAGGAGGGGACCAACAATGTTTGGAACAAGCAGGAGACCTTTGGGAATGGATACAATCAAATTACTACATTTCGGGGGAAGGGACATGGAGGGGGAGAGGGGTGAGATGGCATTAAATATGACCACAGTTAATGATGTTATAAATAATGAAGATAAATGCTGTGCCATCATTTATAATGAGCATTCTGATTTCAAAATATACAACCTTAGTACACAAATTGTGACCGAAGAATGAGCTAATTTGTTTCAAAAATGGTTCAATTTTGTGCCTACATGTAAGGCAAATGTTGAAAAGGTGCTTTTAGATTTTAAGCTGTATGTTAAAAAATTTAATTTTTGTTTTGTATTTGAAGGAGATGAACATTCAACATTTAATAGTGAATGTAAAAAATCTAGTACTTTTAACCCCCCTCTACACCCTTTACTTCAAATATTTGAAACTATGTGCACAAATGACATCAGGGAATTTTTGGGGACAAATAAGGATATGATTCCAAATATGAGTGGGAATGAGTTAAGTCTCTTAAATACCATTTCCAACAATAGATCTATCAAGGTTATGAAGCCCGATAAGGGAGGGGGTTTAGTAGTTATGGATCAACAAATGTATATAGATAAGATGCAGTTTTTTTATATGGGGTTGGTTACGAGAAAGTCTCTATTAATGAATTAAACATAGCTTATAGGAATGTTGATAGAGTTCTGAATGACCTATTACTGAACCATCAGATTACATTGAGTAAATTACATTACTTACAACAAACCAATCCCAGAATGCCCACAATATTTCGTATACCTAAGATCCATAAGAGCATAGAAACCCCCCTAAGACCCATTGTAGATGCAAAAGCCTCAAAACCCTTACAATAGCCACATTTGTTGATTTCCATTTAAATAAATATCTATACAAATTTAAACATCTTATCAAGGATTCTTGGGATTGCCTGCGAAAAACTAGGAAGGATATGTTTCATGACAATTTGAAATTAGTTACAATTGATGTCAAGGACTTGTTTAATGTTATATCACATGAGGAAGGGATTGAGATGTTTTATGAATTTTTGTGTGGGCATGCCAACCTTGGACACTCAAGGATCCTGATGTTTAGGACCCTAATGGGACTTATTTTGCTGAATAATTATATAATTTTCAACAACCAGTTATTTAGGCAGAACACTTGTGTCGCGATGGGGGCTGCATGCACACCCCCCTTTTGCTAATATTGTTTTAACTCAATGGGAGTTAACAACCATTTTCACCTCAGAATGGTACACATTTTGTAAATTCTATGGTCGTTACTGTGGCAATATTTTGGTTTTCTGGGATGGAAATGAGGAACAGCTGGGTGAATTTTTTCAGGTTCTTAATTCTAGTACACCCTTTCTATGTTTCACCATGGAGACCCATTAAGAAGTGATTGATTTTTTGGATATATCTATCACCAAGGATACAATACTTCAGGATTTTTATATCCACAATATATAGAAAACCCACTTACTCAAATTCTTTGTTACATTTTGATAGTGGCCACCCACTGTATAAAACAAAGTCCCTAGTGAAGGGTCAATGCGTGCGATTAGCACCCATGGTTAGTAGTATAGATACATTTTTTAAAGAGGGGGATGCCCTGAAGAAAATGTTGGAAAAAAGGGGATACCTGGTAGCATTCTTAGATCCCATCATGGAGGAAGTAACAAAGAAGAGGAGGTCAGGGTATTTTTAGCCCTTATTAGGAGTAGGCACTCTGGCTACCATCCCTCACAATGACAATATAGCTAACTGGGAACAAGGGGGGATTTAAACTAACAGCTATAGTAATGCAATGATTTTAACATTTAACCCACAATTTTATGGTATCAAAGACATTCTGAATAAAAATTGGTTCATATTAAGAGGAGATGAGGAACATACAAGAAGTGTGGGGGACAAGCCCGTTGTTGTCTATAAAAAAAATATTGCAAAGAAATAAGGAAGGGACTGCAAGTCAGATAAGAGGGAAAATGAGTAGTTGTGGACATTGTGGGCAATGTCGATATATCATGGAAGGTGAAAATGTTAAGCTTCCAGGATTTGGGACAATTAGCTTCAAATGTAAGTTCAATTGTGGTAGTAAAATGCTAGTATATATAGCTAAGTGCCAGGATTGTGGAAGTTTTTATGTGGGAAAAACAAAAAATGCTTTTAGAAAACGTATATATCAACATATGTATGATATACAAAAAGGGAATTTGAACAACATTTTAGCAAAGCATTAAAATTAGTTGCCTGGCCATAGTTTTAGATTTATTGCTATTGATCAGATAGACTACAACAGTAGAGAGGCACCTAGTGAATTATTTCTTGAATATAAGGAACTTATGTGGCAACTAAGGGTTAACACCACAAGTTCACCAGGTTTGAATGACAGTCTCCTTGTCTAGTTTTTTGAGACTCAAAGCTGATTTTCATTTATAATGTTGCAATAGGACTAAACAAAATGAAAAAGGGATATAAGTACAGCATTTAAGATGTTTTATACAAGTGCTTTGCTGTCATTTAGTAACTGTTTTATATAATGGATGGGGTTGTATAAATGTACTTATTCCATGTTTTTAAATTAGGGGAGTAAGTGTTGTCTTAACTCATTTTTAATTAAGTCACCTGATTCGCCTGATTATTTAAGGAAGAGTTGTGTCAGATGATTTTATTCTGAAAAAGTCAAGTGTAATACTGACAAAAGCGTTAAGAGTTTTGGTCCAGCTTCCACTTTGCAGTGTCTTCTTATTGAGCATAATAGGAAACCTTTTTATAGATGCATAAGATATGGAAGGAGTAAAGACACAAATTGATAAACTCTGTGCAGATTCTAAAATTTATACTCATGTACAACAGATTATAGATATATTTACAAAATCTTATGCAAACAGTTTGACTCCACAAAAGGGGAGGTAAGTTGTCCTACTGACATCCAGGTAACCCCAGATACTGGAATCAGATTATATTATATTGAAAAAGAACTGCGCAAACTGAATCCAAACAAAGGATAGGGAGGAGACGGAATTAGTGACAATGACCTAAGAACACTTCAGCAAGAACTTGCATTACCATTATATCTATTATTCACTAGGTCATATAAATATGGGAAGATTCCTTAAGATTGGAGACATGCGCTTATTAAACCTGTTTTTAAGGGAAAGGGGAGTAGGACAAACCCAGAGTCATATAGACCCATAAGTCTACTTTCATGTTGTGGAAAAATAATGGAGAAGGCAATATTGGATAAGTTATTGTCAGAACTGGATAGGTTGGGACTTGAAACCATATATCACCATACATATGTTGAAAACAGATCTATTACCACCTGTAACATGATGTTCTAAATAGGACATAGTAAGTATCATACAGCAACTGGACAGGAATCTTTGGCTACAGTCAGGGTGTCCCACAGAGTTTTGTCTGAGGCCCTTACTTGTTTAGATCGTCTCTTTCAGACCTAATGTTTCCATCTGAGGTATTTTACAGTCTATATGCAGACGACCTGAAGTTGGGTAAACTGATTACATGTATTACAGATAAGGCATGTCTGCAAAATAACTTGACTAAATTGACCATTTGGGCACAGGAGAATAATATGCTGATAAATACATCAAAAACTAAGCACTTGAGATTTGGTAGGCATAAATTGAAAGGTGAATATTTAATACAGCACACAGTGATTGAAACTGCAGACTCATTTAAGGATCTGGGTATATGAGTAGATTCAGCTATGAGTTTTTCTAATCATATCAACCAATTGGTCAATGATAGTTATAGAACTACAATTTGTGTAAAAAGATTTATAAAGTCTAGGAAATCAAAAATAATGAAGTCATTGTTTGTTAGTTACATTAGACCCAAACTAAAGTATAGAATAACACTATGGAAACCCTATAAGAAAACAAGCATGAATAAACTGGAAAGAGTACAGCGGAAATATACCAAGGGTATCCATGGATGTGAAAATTTAAGTTATTATGAAAGACTAAAATATCTGAACTTGTACAGTGTCTCTTACAGATATCTAAGAGGAGAGCATATTAAGTATATTGGGCATTTAGAGGCCACTACCTCTGGAAATGTTTGAGGTTATCAAAAAGTACTACAGAATCATCAGACAACCTATGCAGAAGATTCTATAGGAATGAGAAGTGTACTAATTGGTTCTCTGACAGAGTAGCTGATGCATGGAAAAGACTACCAAATTACATTAAAGCAAGTACTAGTTTAGATATTTTAAAGAACAGCATGGACACTTATTATGGGAACAAGTGTTTTGGTATACTGGCAAGCTAGATAGGCATTAATGCCCATGCTTGAAATATTTGTATATATGTATGTACGTATGTATGTATGTACTGTTTGCCTGCATTTAAGCTCATCTTAGACTGACATTTATCTAAATCTGCAAATTTAGCCACAGGCAAATTAGATGGGTTTTTTTTAATGAGGAAAACAGGCTGAAAAAAAAAGGAAAACAGGCTAGTCACTGGTAACATTTTTCAAACACAATTTAATGCCAGATTATGCACAGATAAAAGCTGCATATGACATTTTACTGGCTTATAGGTTAAGAAAAGATTTATCACTGGTAAATATAGATGTAAACAGTAACAGCAAGAAGTTGTTAAAAGTTTGCCATCTATACGGAAATGCCTGTTTCCAGGTAATGCTACCTAAACTACTTTAATAAATTTTTAACTGTCCCTGGGATTCAGTAACACCTACACTATGTGTACACTAACTGTACAATGTTCTGAGTGAACAGACAACACAAGCATAACTCACACCTTCTTCCTAATTTTAGTTTTCCTACAGATTTTATTGCAGCTTTATATACTGAGGGGGATTCATAAAGGTTACCACAAAGTGTAGACTTCATGTATACTTAGTATATTATTTCTGAGTGACTAGAAAGCACAAAAAATGTGGTAGGGATTTTCTTGAATATATGTACACTTAGTGTAGGTGTTACGGAATCTGGCCCTGTGTTTATTCTTGTCTGTACTAGTCAGTGACCTCTAACAGATTTTCTAACATGGCAACTTCATGTATCATCTTGCAAAATAAGTACTTGCACTTAACGCTTCCATTAAATTTATCTGAACAAACAAGCACAGACACGCACACACACACACACACACACACACACACACACACACACACACACACACACACACCCACACACAAAAAAAACACATGAGCACACACCAGTTGCAATCTATAAAGTGAGATTTATATTCTTTATGAGTTACAAATGTGCCATTTTACTAAAAGTTTGAAATGTTAAATAGTTTAACATATAGTCTGCTAGTCAGGACTTGTTTGCCACTATAAACCACAGGTTTGTTGCAATCTGAAGAGAATATTCTGATCCTACATCAAAAAATGTTATCATATATAACAGTGAATTTTATGTTAAGTGAAATCAGACCTGGAAAGACTATTCTGCTATTGATTACGGCCCCTTATGTAGTAAGCTGAAAATTCGTACCTGTTATACAACTGCTGGGAGCTGAAAGTGTAGTACAGATAACATGTGTTTCCAGCAAGGAATGCCAAAATCCATAGTACCACCAACACAGACCGCTTCTCCTGTATGAAATGGATGAAAGACAAGGTAACCTGAAGGCTGTACACTTGTAAATGGGCCATTTCAGAATGAATCTGCAAAATAGTTAATTACATGTGAACTTAAAATTATTTTATTAAAGATATGAAAAAAAAACTCTTCAGGAATTCTGTCTCTGAGGAGCTGTCTGAACCACTATGCTACAGCTACTTTTTTGAGTAATATGAACCCAACACAAACTATCTATGAACTAAACAGGTCAAACTATCAGTGAACCACACACGTCAAACCATCAGTGAATGAAACATGACAAACCACCAATAAACCAGATATGTCAAAGTTGTACACCAAAATGAGTGCAACATGAGATTCAATGCAAGGATATGAAAATGACAGCTGTGACACACACACACACACACACACACACACACACACACACACACACACACACACACACACACAAAACTTTCTCTCTCTTGTTTTCAAGATTCTAAGGTCAAAACTACCTGTAATGAAGCTAATATTAAATTCAGTTATAGCTCAACAAATGTTCAGCTAGACAAGCCAAAGGTTCTTCCATCACCTGGAGCTGTGCAAACATGCCTCAGCTAGGATATGAAAATGTCAGCTATGATAAGCAAATGCTTCTATTCAACATTGTAGTTTTGTAGCAATTAATATTTAGAAATGTGTGACAAACTAGGACTTGGCCAGCTACTGACATTTTTTGAAATCTCCCCTCTGACAAGCCTTGAATATCTTGACTGAGCTATCACCCTATCTAGATGGTTCATTTCACTCATCATATCTCATGCAGAGTGAGGTGGACAGCCTGCTGTTATCTGCCCACCCTACCTGTCCATCAAGGGTTACATTCTTTTTTAAGGAGCTTTATCTAGTTATCACACTTCATTTGTAATACAAACTCACAAGTAACAACAATGAAGAAAGATTACAATAACACTTTCCAGTATCATATGTATGTATTATACACACAGTTTTCATCACAGCTCTATTCGTTTACTCTTGTGCATCAGAAAAACACATTACTATACTTTTCATTTCCTACTGGCCTACTTATTTAGTCATCTGAGCATTATTTTGTTTATACTGTTCCTTCATGCAGCATTTTTACGACAATTACCTTCCCTATCCTGTAATAACCCCACTTCTACATATTTTATTTCCTTTACAGTATTCAGTATTTAATTTACAGCTGATTTAATGTTTGATTTCCACATTCATGAAATTGCCTTTTTGGTTGCTAGTAATATTATACTTAATAAGGACTTATAATGTCTCAACAAGCCTAAACCTAGACACTAACTCAAAAGCACCATCTCCTTAGTTAATATATGTTCCCCAACAATTGCACCACAACAGTCTGTAGCGAGTCTTAGACTCAGTTAACTCCACACATTCCCAGACAATTTGTTCACAGTTTCATTTCTCATTCCCTTCACATCTACAACATCTGATCTATTTTTCAAAGAAAATCCTCTGAAGTCTACTCTGGAGTATAAAAGTACTCACATAAACATTTTCATACAAATATCTTAAACCTTCTGGACTTTGTAGCATACCCATGTTTTACACATTTCTCTCACTGTTCTTTTGCAATTGGTCATTCTGATTTTCCCTCCCAGTCTTTTCTAATCTCCTGTGATTGTTTTTATAGCTAAGTAACATCCTATATGTCTTATTAATTATCCCTTTCTTGATGGCATTTTTTGTTCTCGATTCCACTAAAAACCCAAAAAGAGCTGGTTGTTCACTTAGTACTCCCCTCCACCCTAATATGGAAGGCATTCTCTGACCTGCAGTTCAGACACTTAATTGAGTTCTTCCCAATCTATTACTTTTCCTTTCCAACTAATTTGGTACTGTAGCGCATCCCTTTTTTTAGTTTCTTCCAGTTATTTCCTTCTATCTCTTACCTGCTTTCTGTACTTTTCTATGAATTCCTGTTGACAAAATCTCCTTTCTCTACTCCCTCTCCACTTCCTCACTGGTTTAATCCATCCATCCATCCTTAAATCCCCTTTTCCCATTGTTATGCATTTAGTTGGGAGTGTCACATCAACAGTGAGAATCATCTAAACCCAATGTTCACACCACTGGGTGGTTTAATCTTTATATAATACTCTACAGTTACTTCTATTCCCCTTAAGAGCTTGATTCCAAAGCCCTAACCTCTTTGCATCAGTCTTACTTCCACCTTGCTCAACCATCATTTTATTCTGCTTTGATCTACAGTCCTTCTGTTTGTGCTATAAATAAAAGTCTCAATTGTGTAGCTTTAAAATATTCCTCAAAGCAGGTAGCCCTAAACCACCCTGTTCAATGGAAAGAATCAACTTTTCGCACTTTATTCTTGCTCTCTTCCCTTCCCAAATCCATTCCTTCAACTCTTTATTAATTAGTACCCTCAATTTATTTCTAGCTACTGAGAGTAAGCCTGATCCATGTACAGGAGCAAAGAAACTAAAAAAAAGTCACTGTCTGTATCTTACTGTCCATATCCATGGCCATGAGTTTCCAAGCTCTTATTTTATTTTTAAACTCCTGTTTGGGCTTTTCCCACATTTCCTTAGCTGCCATAACCAAGCCTATTTTAATCCAAATGCCTAAACACTTCATCTTTTCACGTCCCCATAAATATGGGAATTGCTGAACTAGTTCATGTGTAGGCACATAAGTTACTGCTATTGCCTTTGTTTTATAGCTCTTACTTTACACACTGAAAATATTTCATACTGTTTTAAAATATACTACAGCATCCTAATGTCAAATTAAGCATTTATCAAACACAGGATAACATCATCTACAAACAAAGCTACATTTTCTGGCTATTATATCCCCGTAGGTGCATATCCCTTATCTTTTTAGCTAAATATTCCAAGTGTACAGCACATAAGGAGGAGGACAACCCTACCTGGTCCCTGTATTCAAACTCAAGATGACAGAAAGGACTTCTTCCACCTTCATTTTTGTCTCTAATCAAACATATATTCTTCTTAACTGTTACTGTTTGGGAATCTATATGCTAACATTGCCCTACACATGAATTCCTAATAAACACTATTAAACACTTTATCAGCATCCAAATTAATCAACAATAACAAAGGTTTTATATATACATATATGTGTATGTATATATTGCTTTCTGATTCACTCTGAACCATCATGATTAAATTTAATGTTATCAAATGTTTGTCTCCACATCCCCAAAAACACACTGCTGTATATCTACCAAATTTGCTAAAACTTTTTGTCACGTTCTTAGCTAATATAAACACAAACATTTTGCAATCATGATTCAGCATTAAAATTAATCTACACGAGGCAGGATTTGCAGGATCCTTGCCTTCCTTTGACCATAGTACCACTACCAACTTCTTTCTCTCACTTTCAAACCAGTATTAAAACAGTGGTTTCCGACTTCCTTCCTGCTAAATTCATAATTTCTAAGTAAATTTGATCGATTATTTGTGATTTTCCTACTGCTTGGTTCTACATCATATTTTTTTAATTTCCCCTTTATCTATTGTGACTGTTAACTATTGAGCTTCCACTTTACCAAACTTTAGAATATTCAATATTCCCCAAAATGCTCCCAAATGCGTCTCTTCGCAATTTCCATATTCCTCTGTTCTATAAAGAGTTTTCATAAAAATTGCTGAAATATCTCCACTGTCTCTTTAGGATTCCTAGTTAACCTTATTGCCACATCTCTTTCAACTTTCCACTAAAAATCTGTGCACTCTAAGATAATTGTCATAAAAAAAAGAAAAAAAAACTAGTTACATGCAATTTTACTCAACTCATACATATTCTCCAAATGCTCACTTATTTTGCAGTTAGCACTCGGCAGTCGTGTCTCTTTTTTGTTTGCAGTCCCGCCTTCTGTTGACCAACAGACTCCCATGACATATGAGCCCCACTGTTCCTTACAGGGATGAAAGCCATCACTGGCCTGTTTGTTCTTCTGTGAGGTGAAAGCCAATCACAGGGCCATCTTCCATGTTGACATTAAAGTCCCTCCCCCAAGTCCCAAGTGGTCCTAACACCCCCTGGTAGCTACCATGCTTGACTGACCTCTGTTCTATGCAGCAATCCTATTGCAATACAGCAACACATTCCTTTAGTCTAGACTCTGTAGGCTGCACCACCCAGAGCTCTCACTGGGTGTGGCCCAAGCAACGAGCCAAGCCACCTCGCTCCCAGAATGGGTGAGCCATATGCTCCTCACTCCGGCTGCTCACTCCCATTCTTCCAACCCATTTTATCTAGCTCCTGGGTCATCTGAGTCATAGCTGGGCTTTATACCTCTGTGTCAAGAAAAGGGGCACAGTTACACTTCTTGATCTGTAAGCCAACCCTCCTCTGCAAATGTTAACTTTTGACAAACCTACTAAACAGTTTTTAGTTTTCTCCCACATCTTTTGATCTCCTTTAATTCCACTATACTTTTACAATCCATGTTCATTTTATCCCAAAGTGAATATCATATGGCTTGCCCATTCTAGGAGAGAGGTTGACCAATGGCCTCTAGCTGACCAAGTTTGCAGATGACTGCAAACCAAGAGCAGTCATAAAATTCCCCCTAAGACACTAAAACCCTACAGGAAGGATTGATACAGATAAATGACTGGTGCCAAAGCCATGGCTTAAAAGCCAGTGTCAACAAATGCATAATAGTACCCTTTAGGAAGTCAGCCACTCTAGGAAATTACCTCATCAATAACACCCCCCTAAGAGAACCAGTAGTCACGGAGTTGGCCACATATGTAGATAATAACCTGGCCTTTGACCAACATGTGTCTAAGGTAGTAAGGAAATCACTCTATGTTGCTCAACTTAGAAGCAAGCATTTAGGTCTAAGGAAGTCATCATTCCACTGCACTCACCCCTCACCAGGCCAGTCACTGAGTACAACACCCCCCTCGGTATATACTTGATAAGGCACATTCAACAACTGGAAAGTCGCACAGCTTCCTCACAAAAATAATACAGGGTATAAACAGTATATCCAGTGCAGATCAGACCACTTCAAAGCCCCATCTCTATACTCTGTTTCCTACATACTGTTGACAGGCGATCTATGCCTAGCATATAATGCATCCTTGGATTCCACTCTGATGGACTTTTTTCATATCCACAAAACAAATATTACTCAGAACTAAATGATCTAGGAATTTAAACACTGCTTGTGACATAAAAAGGACACATTGGAGGGACAGGTATGTGTCTTAGAGAATTCCTCTCCTCTGGAAGCAGGGCTCTTCCCTAACCCTATTCAACAGAAATCTGGATCTGTGGATGAGGAATCGGAAGTATACTCCAGGTCAGCAAATATGTCTCTAATGGACAGAGGGAGCCTGTAAATCATGCCATAGCTTACACTGTCCCCTTAAAACACCCTCTAAGGCACATAAATGTGCTGGATACAACGAGGATGTTTGTCTAGGCTGATAAAGACCACAATGGTCATTAGCCTACTACATACCTATGAACCTGATAAGTCTCAAATTTTACTTATTACCTATTCTCTATGTAGGGAAAACACCAATGCCTTTATTTTATTTTAGTTCCTTGCATTTATATCTTTCCTCTTATAGGTACATTATCAGATATCTTTATTGGATGTATCAATTATATACATTATATTAATATTATTAACTATATAATTATATAATAATTGTACTATAATTGCCCAGCCTAACACCCTTGCATTGTATGATTTTTTTTATTAATCTGATCATATTAAGACATCTGAGGTAGATTCTGTCAACAATGTGGTTGTAACTGCTGGGGACATGTGTGTGTGTGTGTGTGTGTGTGTGTGTGTGTGTGTGTGTGTGTGTGTGTGTGTGTGTGTGTGTGTGTGTGTGTGTTTTTGTGTTGCCTCTTCTACTCATCCTCCTATCCTCTCCCTAACGGTATTATCCAGTCAGAGACTGATCTCAGTATACCACCCCACCCACTTCTGTTCTAAATTCCTTCTCCAATTTCTCTCTGCTGCCTCCCCATCAAAACTGAACTCTATTCCACACTATTATCATTGCTCATCATAGCCGGCCTTAGGCAAAGGCCAACTAGGCAGCCGCCTAGGGCACCAGTCTAGTAGGGGCACTTTTCCAGTATTTATTTGGTGTAGGTAGACCAGGATGGGGGCACCTGGTGGTGTGGTGGGGTGCGCCGTGGATCCCTTTTGCCTAGGGTACCAGTTGACCTAAGGCCACTCCTGCTGCTCATTACCTACTAGATTTTCACAACACTAAACATGCTGATTCCTTCCAGTATCACCTTGTTCATCCTTCTCCTCCCATTCCTAACATCCCCAGCAGTAGTAATAACAAATAAGCACACCTCAACCATTACTTTATCCTCACCTATCAACCATTTTCCCACTAGCTACTCAAAAATCTCTTTAAGCTTATTTTCCATAACTCCATTCCACTGTTATATTATAACCCCAAAATACTAAAAAGTGGCAGCCCCAATGTCAAAGTAATACTTCTACCCCTTCTCTGCTAGAAATGCCATAATAAACAAACAATCTTTCTTCACCATACATCAACGTGATGACATCCACCCCAACTCAAGTCCTAACCAAATCCACACCAAAGAATGCCCCCCAAAATTTAAAAATAGGCACTCTATATCTTAGAAGCATATGCAGCAAAATCACAGATTATTACGCCTGGATTACTCAACACGACCCAGGCAACCTAGCCACAACAGAGACATAGCTAAAGTCTGAAATAAAAGATGGTGAAATACTACCCCCTGGCTTGATAGAACACATACAAAGCAGGTGGAATAGCTGTAAACTTCCCCAATATGTTCACAGTAGCTCTCTGTACAGGGACAGTCCCAATTTTTGGAAAAGCAAAAATCCTAATCTCATTCCTAAAACTTAATAGAGCCAAAACCATATCCATTGCTGTGCTATATAAACCCCCAGGACAGAATATTCCAATACTTAAAGACATACTATCCTAGATAGCAGATACAATCACAAATGAAATTATCCTCCTGGGTGACGTTAACATTGACTGGCAGTCTTTATCTACAAATTCAGCAATCAACAGCATAAACCTCTTTGGACTCTCTCAACTTATTAACAAACAAACAAGACATGGCAAAACTAACTCCCAACAATCTATCCTGGACTGGATTCTGGTAACCAGCCCATCTAATCTTATCTCCTCAGGTACCTTCCCTGATACACTAAGTGATCACCTGCCAGCTTATACCCATAAGAGTATTACACAACTAACAATGGAACACAAGTTCAAAACTACCTGTAATCTCTCCAATTTCTCCAAAGAGTCTTTCAATGAAGCTCTGAAAGCAGTTAACTGGTCCACTCTAAAAACAGTCTCCTTAAATGATGCAGTTGAATACTTCAATGTGGCATTTCTAAACATTCTTAACACCTTAGCCACACAGTGTACAAAAATGATTAAAAACAGCCATACCCCATGCCTCACTAATCAGTGCAAGCTCCTTATGAAAGACAGAAACAAAGCATGGATTATCTGGCAAAAGAAAAAAAATGACAGAGATTGGCAACTATTCAGACAGTTACAAAATCAAGTCAAGAAAGAAGTTAATAGAGAGAAAAAGTCTTATTGCACTCACCTACAAGATAACCATGAAAACAACCCTAAAATATTTTGGTCCTCCATATCCTCTCTCATCAACCCAGGTACAAAAAAATTATGCAAAACATGAAGATACCAAACAGGAACAAAAGGATGAGCCACTCCACAGTAAAACATGCACCTATTCAGGCCAAATTCAATAAAACCAATTCTGGACTTTATTGAAGAAAATGAAACAAATGATAAGCGCTTTTGTCCTGACCACTTCAGAACTTCATCAGATAATGAATTAATTTACACAAACCATTTATATAGTACAGAGGAAACTGGGTAAAACAATCATTAAAAGTTAATAAGTTATTTAAAATGACACACCCCCTTAAAGAAAAATCATGTAAAAAACATGCTTTAGTTATGAAAACTGGTTAAAATGCATAAATAAATGTGGAAAATTCAAGTTGTATTCTAAAAATGTAATAAAATATATAATTTAATAGTACAGAAGAAATATATATATTTTTTTAAAAAGAAGCACTGTTATCTTTCTAAAGCTTTTAGTTTCAACAGAGAGCTAATGGAAATGTGTTCATTTAAGCCTGGCCAACTTGATGCATTGAGACGCAGTTGCCAGTAAACCTCTCTCCTTTCTAACAAAAGTGACCAGGCACCACCTCGAGGTTCTGTTTTAATATTGTCAATGACAGTGAAATGAAAAGAGTGACCAGTATTTTCCATAATGTGTTTACTAAGTGCATTTGTATCTTTTTTTGATTTTATATCATATAAATGTTCGTAAATTCGGTTCTTTAATTTACGGTCAGTTTTTCCAATGTAAAAACAGCTACAACAGTTACAGAGGGCACAATAAATAATCTTTTCAGATCCACAGTTACGTTTTTGATGTAATTTCATTTCAATGTTGTTTATCAGAAAACTGCCCCCTTCCTTAATGGCTTTGCAATATTTACACATGCCATACTTTTCCATGTGCCCAACATTATTCACTCCCTTTGGTTTCATCTCGAAAATGTTTAAGTTTCTGCCTTTCTTGAATACTATGGTGGGGTATGAATCAATGAAAGGTCTAATGGCTTTCTCTTGATTTAGAATGGTCCAATTCTTTTCCAAGATTTTCCTTAATGCAAAACTGTCATTGGTATAGATATATATATATATATATATATATATATATATATATATATATAGTAATAAAAGATGTCTTCTAGTCCCTTTTAAGTTCTTGATTCTGCACACTTAAAGACTGGATAAAATTATTGGTATTGGTGATACTGTTATCAATGTCTGTTATTAAGGGGCTAAAATGCTCTCTCTCCCTTTTATTTACTACCTCTAACATAATGTCAGTAATAAACTTGCATGGGTAGCATCTTCTTGAAAACATGGCTTTCAAATTGTCACATTCGCTAAGGAAATCATCCATAACAGATACCATTTGGGCCGCCCTCACAAATTGTCCCTTTACAACAGCTTTTTTCTGTTTCATTGAATGTGTACTTGAAAAATAAAGTAAGGAGTTGGAATAGGTTTCCTTTCTGTATATTTTTGAAACAAATTTGTTGTTGGTATGATGAGAAGAATATCTAGGAAAGACAGCTGGTCCATACTGTAGTTGTGTGTGAATTTCAAGATGGTGGTGGTGGAATTCATGTATGATATTTAATATACTATATGTTCTGGGGGTCCCTCCCACAAAATAAAGATATCGTCCAAAAAAACGAGTGTAGCATACCAATATACCAATGACAGTTTTGCATTAAGGAAAATCTTGGAAAAGAATTGGACCATTCTAAACCAAGAGAAAGCCCTTAGACCTTTTATTGATTCACACCCCAGCATAGTATTCAAGAAAGGCAGAAACTTAAAAAACATTTTTGAGATGAAACCAAAGGGAGTGAATAATGTTGGGCACATGAAAAAGTGTGGCATGTGTAAATATTGTAAACACATTAAGGAAGGCGGCATTTTTCTAATAAACAACATTGAAGTGAAATGACATCAAAAATATAACTGCGATCTGAAAAGATTATTTATTGTGCCCTCTGTAACTGTTGTAGCTGTTTTTACATTAGAAAAACTGACCGTAAATTAAAGAACCGAATTTGCAAACATTTGTATGAAATAAAATCAAAAAAAGATACAAATGCACTTAGTAAACACATTATGGAAAATACTGGTCACTCTTCATTTCACTGTCATTGACAATATTAAAACAGAACCTCGAATTAGTGCCTGGTCACTTTTGTTAGAAAGAAGAGAGGTTTACTGGCAACTGCGTCTCAATGCATCAAGTTGGCCAGGCTTAAATGAACACATTTCCATTAGCTCTCTGTTGAAACTAAAAGCTTTAGAAAGATAACAGTGTTTCTTTTTAAAACAATTTTATATTTCTTCTGTACTATTAAATTATATATTTTATTACGTTTTTAGAATACAACTTGAATTTTCCACATTTATTTATGCATTTTAACCAGTTTTCATATATAAATTATGTTTTTTACATGATTTTTCTTTAAGGGGGTGTGTCATTTTAAATAACTTATTAACTTTTAATGACAGTTTTACCCAGTTTTCTCTGTACTATATAAATGGTTTGTGTAAATTAATTCATTATCTGATGAAGTTCTGAAGTGATCAGGACGAAAGCGCTTATCATTTGTTTCATTTTCTTCAATAAAGTCCAGAAATGGTTTTATTGAATTTGGCCTTAATAGGTGCATTTTTTACTGTGGAGTGGCTCATCCTTTTGTTCCTGTTTGGCATCTTCGTGTTTTGCAACAGTTTTTCCTTTTGTCTGTTTACAAAAAAATGATCCCAGCCCATACCCAGACATTCTTCCTCATCAAACAGCTACCTATTTCAATACATACTTCACAGAATGCATAGTTAACCTTAAACTCACCTAACGTCCCCTACCTTAGACCCTAGCACATCTCCTTCACAAAACACACCTAGCTGCAACCTCTCTGATACACACATAGACAACTCTACCCACTTTACCTTTCAACACGTTTATCTAACTCTCATAAAAAAGCTTTTACATAAACTAAAACTTTGTTCCTCCTCAGCTGACAACATTCTTTAGAAATACCTAAGTCTAGCTGCAGATGCAATAACATACCCAGTCAGTATTCTTAACATATCAATAACAAAATCCTGTGTCCCTAACTATTGGAAAACGATGCATATTATCACTTACATAAAGGAAGTAATTCCATTAGCATTACAAATTTCTGTCCTATAGCCATCTTGTCTTCCCTCTCTAAAAACTTGAAATATTTATACATCAACAATATTTCCACTATTTCTTACAAAATAAGCTAATCACCAGTACGCAACATGGATTCTGGCCAGACCACAGCACCTCCACTGCATAACTATTATTTACAGACACTTTCAAAACAGCTTGCAACTCTAATAAACTTATACCTGCAGTATTTCTAGAGCTATCAAAAGAATTTGAAATGGTCTCTCACGCTAAACTTCTCAATCAACTTGCCACCCTGGGTCTATCATCTTCATCTATTCAATGGTTCTCTAACTACCTTGCCAACAGGCAACAAGCTGTAAAATGGCAAGGATCCATCTCTGCAAACCTTCCTACTTCCACAGGAATTCCACAACGATCATCCTTGACCCTCTACCATTCAATATTTTTGTCAATAACCTACATTAATCTTCTTGTGAAGGCACCTTGATTCAATATGCAGATGAATCTACCATTATCTGCTCTTCAAACATATTTACTCACCTCCAAGAAATCGCTCAACAAGTTGTCATCTCCATTGAAACGTGGCTTAGAAGAGCACAACTCTTGCTCAACCCCCAAAAAACAATCTCCTCCTCTTTACCCCAAAAACTCACACCCCTAACAAAGCATCTTTCAAAATATTTTCAGCAAATGGCACTGAAATTGAATGTCTATCATACCAAACTATAAGGAGTCATAATAGATGATAACCTTAAATTTGACCACCACATTCAAAACAATATTAAGAAAACACATAAAAAAATTAGGCATGCTATACAAAAAAAGTCTGACCACAGCCACAAAAATTACTCTAGCCTAAAACCTACCTTCTGCCCTTCCTACTCTACGGAGCACCAATTCTAACCAATATAAAACCCTCTATACAAAAACAAACTTGAAAGCTGCTACAACAAAACTGCTAAGTTTGCTACTAATTCATCCTCCTTTACCCATCACTGTAAAGCTCTGCATACCCTTAGCTGGGTGGAACTCGCCCCTCCACCTCCTATATTCAACTTATAACAGTACATAAAATCGTACACAAACAATTAGCCTACCCAGCTCTTGCCCCTTAAATCAACTTGTATTTCACTAAAAGAACTCGCAGATCAGAAGACAAATAACTTCTCAACATAAATAAACCAAATAAATCCCCAGGACAAAGCCTATACTTGTACTCATTAGCAAAATAAAATGGAACTTCTTACCTCTAACCACCAGAACTATTTATTACATACCTACCTTTAAATGCTCCCTAAAAGAAGACTTTACAAAATCATGGACCTGCTCCTGCTTCAATCCTGGTTGAATTTACTCACTATACTTCACTCATCTCCTTCAACCCAAGACACACTTCACAACCCTCTCCAACCTCCTACTCCACTCCTTTCTTTTGTTTTTCCCACTCCGTTACCTTATCCACTTACTTCATCTCTGCAGACCTTTCCTCTACCTCTTTCTCTTTCCTTCCTGCTCACCTAAGTTACCTGAAGACAACCAACCCTGCACTCATTTTATAATCTCCTTCTCTCCATCCTTCTTCCTTCTATAACCATAATATGAACACCACCTCTCATATTAAGACAGCGCTCAATTTCATCTCACTGTCTTTAATCATTTAATCTCTAATATCTCTTTTAAATATCTTATTACAATTGTCTCAGGTATAATTTATCACATAATAATCCATGTAATAAACAATAGGACTAATGAGTTTTTCATCACATATTTTCTCTAACTTCTATATTGTTTTTCGTTGCACTCTACTATGAAACAAATTTTCTATGTTTTTCTCATTACAACATTTTTATTACTATGTTTTGTAGTATAACATGATACTTTGTGATTTAAAATATCTGTAATTGATTTTTGAAAGACTATGATTGTAGAGCTTTTCTCCCCAGGCCTCTGCTGAAAATGGGCACTTTCTAGCCCAGTCAAACTTCCCCGGTAATAAAATGTCAAATAAATAAATAAATAACTAAACAGCAAGTTTGAGCCATTAGGTGCAGGAACTATTTTATATCAAAAACATAAAAAGTATACAGTAATAAAAAAAAAAGAAAAAACAAATACAAAATTATTTAACAGAGAGTTCATGCTTTAAGTGCAATAATGCCTTCCACAGTGGACGTTATCAGGGGAAACATCTGACAAGGGGTTTTAAGGACCAAAGCTGCTGTACAGGCATTAATTCTCAGATAATGTCCACTCTGTTGGGCATTATTGCTTGTTTAAAGTATAGTGTAATGCTTGCAGACACAGAATGCTTGTGTTTGTGTAAATCCACATGACTAAGTTCTGCATCTGATTAAAACCTCTTTTTTTTCTTTTTCTTTTTTTGCTGCAAAGCAAAGCCTTAAAGCAATTAGAGAACCTAAGCAAACTGATTTGAATACAGGATGACCAGATGTTACACAGTTGCAAGCTTCTTCCTGCAGAAATACACCTGGAAGATGGTGAGAAATGACCCAAAACAACCGTGATGACCATTACAGTGCTAGCACGAATGTTATATCTTTAAGGAGAATACAACCAGCTGGACTCTATTCAATGTGACCCTGTTGTATAATACAGCATAATGTATGGGCACTAGCACAATATCTGAGGAGAAGCTAAAGCAGCACATGACTGATGGTAGAACGTATCACTGCTACCTTACTTGTAAACAGGGGATGTTATGTGTATGACATATGTATGTTTATAGTTCATAGCACTACAATGTGACACTTACGTGGCAGCAGTACACTAGTATTACGCACCACCACAGTGCATTCTCCAGGTATCCCACATAGACTACAGATGACACATTGGGTGGGACCACTATACAGCATGATGACCTGCCCACCACAGAAATCCTTTAAGAGCTGATTTGTATTTTGAAAATATTGTATTTTTTTTTTAATTCAGAAGCAATTTTAATTTGAAAATAGCAGCATCTAGCTGCTTCTGAACTTTCTCTACTTTACAATTTATTTTACTTGCCATGGATTACTGTTCTTTAAGAACTTGAATAGTGTTTTCCTACTTAGTGCTGAATTTTGAATCAGTATGACAAATGTCTCTCGGTGTCTTGTACTGTGGACCTATTTCAGATGCTTAGATGATTAACTAGAACTTAGCATTTAGCTGTTTCCTCCTAAATTTAGTTTGATTATTTGCATGTTCGAATACATGTACTTTGTAAAGTCCATGGGAAAAAAAAACTGTAACAGAAGTTCAGTTGTGTTGCCCTCGTCACAATTTATGGTTAAAATGGTGGCAGTGGGGGACACAGGAGGTACAGATCAAGTCTCAGAGCAACAGTGTGGAAACATGACAAAACTACCCTTCTCTTTACCTTACAAGTGTACTGGCCAGTTCTTATCAGGAGTCTTAGTGATGCTGCCATGATAAATTATTTGATGATTATTTAATAATACATAACATGTTCGCTACTGAAGGGGTCCGAAATACCATTTAATAATACATAACATGTTCGCTACTGAAGGGATCCGAAATACCATTTAATAATACATAACATGTTCGCTACTGAAGAGGTCCGAAATACCATTTAATAATACATAACATGTTCGCTACTGAAGGGATCCGAAATACCATTTAATAATACATAACATGTTCGCTACTGAAGGGATCCGAAATACCATTTAATAATACATAACATGTTCGCTACTGAAGGGATCCGAAATACCATTTAATAATACATAACATGTTCGCTACTGAAGGGATCCAAATACCATTTAATAATACATAACATGTTCGCTACTGAAGGGATCCGAAATACCATTTAATAATACATAACATGTTCGCTACTGAAGGGATCCGAAATACCATTTAATAATACATAACATGTTCACTACTGAAGGGATCCGAAATACCATTTAATAATACATAACATGCTCGCTACTGAAGGGATCCGAAATACCATTTAATAATACATAACATGTTCGCTACTGAAGGGATCCGAAATACCATTTAATAATACATAACATGTTCGCTACTGAAGGGATCCGAAATACCATTTAATAATACATAACATGTTCGCTACTGAAGGGGTCCGAAATACCATTTAATAATACATAACATGTTCGCTACTGAAGGGATCCGAAATACCATTTAATAATACATAACATGTTCGCTACTGAAGGGGTCCGAAATACCATTTAATAATACATAACATGTTCGCTACTGAAGGGATTCGAAATACCATTTAATAATACATAACATGTTCGCTACTGAAGGGATCCGAAATACCATTTAATAATACATAACATGTTCGCTACTGAAGGGGTCCGAAATACCATTTAATAATACATAACATGTTCGCTACTGAAGGGATCCGAAATACCAAATATCGTTTTACCTCAGCTGGGAGGGACAGATTTGGTTGGCATTTAGTAAAGTGTAAGCCAGTTTGAGACAAGCAAAACTGAACAGTCCTGACTATTACAGACAAAGAAGGATATTCTCAAAATCCAAAGTTCAGCTAATGAAAGACACAGAAGTCACTTCTATAGCAACACTCACTGTCAGACATACAGATAGTGTGCCACAATCCCGGAATACTTTCCATTTCTGTGAAGCTGTTATATTTCTTTGGACATGAGGACCACTGTACTGTCTGTGGGTTTCTTGGCCTTGGGCGGGGGGGGTCCTACTAGAAAAAGAGACAGACTGTAGAGCAGAGCGACAAGGAAATATTACTACAGCTGGGAAAGCACAGAGGTACAACAAAATAAGAGAGAAAACTAGAACAAAAATGTGTGCACAGTAGCCACAGTATGTTCAGTGGGGTTATGCCTTAACGTTATTTTTTGCAACTGTGATAAACTGTAATTTTACAAACAAAAAACATAAATGGAATGCGAAAAAACAATAAAAAGAAAATGTAGGGGTATGCGCAAAAATATCATTTTCTTCTCTCCCATATTCTTACATTTATGCTCAACATGGCCATGGGATATGTATGCTCAGAAGGGTTTATTAAGTGTTCTGCAAAAAGCAACAAGGTCAGTGAAACAGAATTAAAACCAGTCCATCTTTTCTGCCATCCTCATCAAGCAGATACAATATGGAAATTTCTTAAAGTTCTGCTCTGGAATCTAATCTGACTGTCTAATTAATTTTCTGTCAATAATTCTCTAAGGAATTGCCTGTGAAGTCATCTGACATTTAAAGCTGCTACATCTAAAACGTTTTCAGAGGTAAGAAATGAGTTATGCCTAAATATAACCACTGATGTGATAAGTTCTGGCAACCCCTGCAACATTATTAATGTCCGTCTATTCTATATGCAGGTGTCATGAGGGAAACAAAGGGCCAGAGCAACAAAGGCCAGAGAAACTTCATTATTAAATGTGAGTTAAAAAATTTAAATCCTCAATTGTGGGTGTGAAACACTTTGTGTTACTGCAATATGGAAGCATCTTAAATGACATGTGGTAATTCTAAATATTAATTGATGAATGTTTTTTTTTTAAATAAGCTGAACTAGAGCAGTGCATATCTAATGATGAAGAGCAAAGTGAAAGGCAGAAAAATGTAACACCATATTAAGGCTTTAATGAATTTCTACTAAGAATTATGTGAAATGTGAATGAAATGTGAATGAATAGGTTAAAATCAGCTTGTAGTTCACACAGTACACTAAGATTAAAAAAAAAATGCTCCAGTTACTTTATTACTTGTTCTGACTGTGATACTGTTTTGTCTTTCTATGAGTCTTGTATGGGGTTCCTCTTCACTGCTAGAAACCGCATCAAAAACAACTGCTTAGAAATCTCAAGCCAGGACTGCAGAAAATGGTATTCCAATGTATATGTCTGCAGGCTTAAGGTTACTTACTCATAGAAGGTCATTAATATTGCAAAAAAAAAAAAAAAACAGGCTCTGTGATATACAGGGAAAACGTCATGACTATGAATTACATAACCCAAATTCAAGTAGATGTTTACATGTCGAAACAGCCAGGCGAAGGGAATGGACAACTTACAACTTACCCATGGTGGGGACAGGGATGGGAGTGGTGGTTATCTGCTGGTCACAATTGTTTCCATACAAGACAAGACTTGCATATCAAAAGAGCTGCTAGCAGAAAGATGCTTGCTTAGCTTTACCATGGCCCTAGGGATGTATATGTGAAAGTGTTTATGCATCCTAGGAAGGCAATGGACGTCACAGTGGTGATGTAGACACTCATATCAGCCATTAGGTGTGGGTTAGGACCATGACAAAAATGACCCCATAGCCGAGAATCTCAGGAGGGCTGCAAGGTGGGTGGTTTACCAGACTGGGGCAATTAGGGTTCACCCTGAAACACAGATGGTCCAAGTGTGGACAGCAAAGGCAGATCCACAGTTTGTTGTGATGAGGACACCCTCCCACAGCACTTGAATGGAAGCATGAGCAACAACACAGGCACCAACACCTCCATGGTTGTCTAGATAACAGCTCTTTCCAGCTGGCTTTTGCTTGGATACATATAAGATCCCAGCCTTCTGGAATGAATGCACTCAAAATCTAGTACAGAAGTGCTTCACAGATGACAGACACAGAAGAAACAGATTTAAAAAAGAAAAATCTAAAAGTCTTTAGAAGAACATTGGTAAAACATAAATTGTGAAGTCGTGAAACAATAGGAATTCTACTAATACATAAAAAATCAAAGATAAACAAAGATACTTCTCTTCACTCTATTATCAAACATCAGACCTGCTGACTTCTGGTTGGGGTACAAGCCATTAGCAGCAGGCACTGAGAATGTCATCTCTCACCGTAAATATTCAGGTCACAGAATTAGTGAAGGATCTTTTAACTTAGGAAGAATGTTAATAAAGTAACTTTGTGGGTATCTAACACAAGTTAATAAGAATGTCAGAAAGACCAAGAAGCCACTTCTTTTCCTGTCATATGCTATCAGTTCAGTTCAAAAATGCCTTCAGCTAGTTTGGAGAATGTAGAAGAAGCTAATTTGTCATAAAATAGAAGATCCTAATGCTATAATGGCAGAATTACTCAAAACTAACTGATTTTATGAATTTTTACTTCTGTGCTATACAGTATAACAATTGTTGTTTTACTGCTCTGCTCATATTAGTTGTCATATTTTGGTATTCTGTTATATGTGCATCAGTTTTTTCATATAGTATAAAATGGAAATAGATCCCTAAGTATATATTACAGTGAGCTCATATGAATTGTTATTTTTTGCATTGTCTAAATTATTGTGTATGGTTTCAAAAACAGCAATTGTGTAGTAGCACTCAGCACTCTTAATTCACTGTCCTCTACTTGGAATGTTGCTGGCTTTTTGATATTGTATAAATATAAGCTTTCTACTCTTCCTACCCCCATAATTCTTACCTCTGTTTTACATACTTTTTGCTTTTTATTTTAGCTCCGACCCCTGAAAAGTTGAAGTGCGACCTACCGGTTCACTCCTACCACAGACCCTCCCCTGGTTACCATCAGTGTGAAAAATAACTAATGTATGCCCTAACTCTCATAACTTTGACATAAATAGCTATAGTTTTAGCTGTGTGCTTCTAATGTACTGCGTGCACACACTCCTTGGCCAGTTCCGCTCCCTCCCTCCCGGTTCCTGCATGCATTGATCTATTTCCTCTATCACTATTATCTTCCTAAACTTCAGTTTAATCTAATGGACATATCCACATTTTAATGGCCTTTTATCATCACTGAAAATCTCTAGCCAATTCAGTTGCAGTTTAAAGTAAGTTAATCATAGAAGAATTGACCTGAAGGCTTTCCAGATTGTTTCTGGAATTGCTGCTAAGCTCTGTCATAATAACCATTACTAACAAATACTAAACCCTAACCAAGGTTTACTTAAGCATCAAATACTTCAAATAACAACTATACCTACTTCATTACTTAATATGTCCCACTTAAAGTCTTCTGCACAGCCAATACTTCTAACAGTCCTCATATTGCTTACACATATTACCTCTTATCATAACATCCTACCCAACACACTACCTCACCATGCCACTTCTACCACTTACTCTACAATATCTACACCTCTCACCCCCTCCATCACCAAAACTATCCTACATATATACATCATTCCTCATACCCTTAAACCTATCCTACCCTCACACCATATCAATAAAATATCCACTAAATATGATAGGTACATAACTAACCTCATCAGAACCAAAGCTAACATTGCAGCTAGATTATCAGTCAGTTAGTACATCCTAATCCCAGCCCATCTGATAAAAATATCCATTTATGTAATAGTAATTCTTCTCTTAACAAACTGCGATTTCCTAGAAAAGCTAATGACCTGGTGATACTAAATTTGAATGTCAGAAGCATTACCAAAAAGTCCATGATCTTCACGCTAATCTTTCCCTATATTCCCCTGACCATGTATTACTAACTGAAACTTGGCTTAAACTTGCCATCTCTAATAATGAAATTCTAGCTCCGGGCTATAACATCCTACGTAATGATCATGCATTTAAAAGAGATATGGTGTAGTCTCACTATTTAAAAATCAACTAAATGTAGAAAACATGTACACCAATCTTAGCCAATGCAGAAATTCCATTTGCAAAACTAAAAATTAACTCTAGAAAAAGTGCTGCTATAATCGGTTGCTACATACCACAAGGCAACAACATACCTACTCTGGACACCCTACACGAATGGGCCTCCGAGTTCCTCCAACATGAAACCATCAACTTAGGGGACTTCAACACTGCCTGGTTAATTTGTAACTCCAGTTCTCCTACCAACTTCACCAACCTCCATGGATTTTCCCAGCTCATCCAGTCTCTCACTAGAATTAACAAATCAACCAAGAGACAGTCAACACTTGACTGGAGTCTGACAAACAGACCAACTCTTATCTGTCAATCAGGCTGCCTTCCTGACAGCCTGAGTGACCACTTACACACATTTATAATAAGACATTGCACATATCAGGAAAAGCCCACCAATTACCAGTCAATCAGAAACAAACAAAAAAACTTTAATCCAACTAGCTTTATTAACACTCTCAAAGCCTGTAACGGGACTCCTCTCAAATACCTTAAACTAGAAGAAGCCGTTCAAAACTTCAGATGTCCTAAAACTCCCAGCCCCCTGCCCCCCCAAACCATCATAACCAAATCCAACTATGCTCCCTGGATGAACAAAGGCATTAGATCTCTGCTGAAATCCAGAGATAAAGCCTGGGCCTTTGGCACAAAACTGGATCAATTACAGACAAACAGACATTTCGTGATCTCTGTAACAAAGCAAAGAAATGTGTCAGAATAGATAAAACTAGCTACTACCACAATATGCAAACCAGATACCAAAACAATCCCAAAAAGTTTTGGTCAGCAATCAATAACATTATCCACCTGGAAACCCAACCATAACAGATACCTCACTCAATGTTTCCACTCATTTCAACAAATTCTTCACTGAAGCCATTCTTGCACTTCTAACTCTCAAAGCTGTTCATCCTCCAACCTACCACCTGATTTCCATATTAAAAGCAATGGTTTTACCTTCCATCTTGTCCCTACTGATAAAATTAAAAAACTCCTTACGAAACTAAAACCTATCATTTTAGCCACTGACAAACTACCAGCTGAATTTTTGAAAATAGCTACTGATGCCATTGCATATCCACTATCCATTCTTATCAACCGTTCAGTTATCAGAAAACCTAGTCCCATAGATCTGGAAAGTTTCTCATATTATTCCAATCCACAAAGGGGGTAACTAAAAAGAGTTAACCAACTATAGGCCTATAGCAATACTCTCCCCTCTGTCCAAAATACTGGAGAGATGTGAACACACACAAATTATGGATTTTCTTAACACCCACAATCTTCTCAGTAATACTAAACATGGCTTCAGGTCCTACCACAGCGCCACAACAGCCCTTATGTCATTCACTCATATAGTGAACAACCACAAAACAATGGAAACTTTGTCTCCGCTATCCTTTTTGACCTCTCTAAGGCATTTGATATGGTTAACCACAACAAGCTCATTACATCCCTCTCAGAATTGAATCTTAGCAAACCCACCATTACCCGGTTTCAAAGTTATTTAACAAATAGACAGCAAGCAGTGCAGTGGAGGCAAGTACTCTCTCTTTTATTACCAGTTGTAATGGGCCCCAAGCCTCCATCCTTGGTCCTTTACTTTTTTCTGTCTTCACTAACAACCTCCACACCTCTACTCTACATGATTCAGTCATCCAATACGCTGATGCCTCAACACTAATCTGTTCCACTCCTTCACTCCAAGAACTGCAACTAAAAACACAGGCCTATTTCCTTTCTGTAGAAGAATGGCTTACCAACTCTCAACTGATACTAAACCCTAATAAAATCAAACTTCTCATATTCCACCCGACTAACCTCACCACTCCTACATCCATGTTTACTATCACTTCTAACAATAAAACTCTCTCTCCTGTCACTCACACCAAACTTCTTGAAGTTGAAATACTCTGCAACATGAAATTTGACAATCACATTTTACTAACCATTAAGAAAGTACATAAAAAACTATGGGGACTTTATAGAAATAAACAATTCCTCACAAACAGCACTAGGGAAAAAATAGCAAAAACACATCTGCTGTCCATGTTAATGTATGCCTCCCCTATCTTCACCAATCTTAGAAAATCAGATATAATCAATCTTTTTTTTTTCAAAACAGGTTTATTGTTTTAACATATAAGAGAAATATCATAACAATTTTATACAAGTAATTAAAAATAGGTATTATTATAATATTCAACAAAACAACTAAAGTATTTACAAAGACATCCACTACAATCAGATCAATTAAACTAAAATACCGTGCTATTGAAATTAGAATTTTTTTAACAAATTTTGTAAATTATCCCATACAATATAATAAGATGTTTTTCTAGTTGTTCTTGTCCTAATTGTGTTTATTTCCATATGGCACACTATATTCATAACATTTTTAAATTCATTGAACGAAGGAGGTGTATCTGAAATCCAATTTCTAGTTATTATTTTCCTAGCCACTGCTAGAATAGACCATAACAAGGGAAGCTTAACCTTTTAACACTTTGAGGTACAGGTGTGTTGAATAATATAAGAGATTTAGAAATAATGAAATTATCTGTAAAAAGAGCCTGCAAAAATTCATTAATTGACTTCCAGTATTCTTTCAATTTTATACAGTCATAAAACATATGAGCCCAGTCAGCATTAATTTCTACATTACATCTCTTACATAAATTATCTTTATTATTTATTTTATTCATCATCAAAGGTGTATAAAAGATCTATGTAAAAATGTCCATGTATAAAGTCTCCAGACAATGGAAGACGTAGTTCTATAAGCAGATTCCAATATATATTGTTTATCTTGTTGATTTGGTGGATCCCCATTAATAGAAGTGAAATAATTCCAGTATGAATCTACACTGTAAAAAGTTTCTTGTCTGATAATTTTATGTATGTATGAAAGTTTACCTTTATCAGAAACTTTATGTTGTAAATTTAATATCAAGTAATCAATCAGTGTTGGAATAGATTCTTTAACTGTTATAGACATTAGATCTATTTTATTAATGAGATGTTGTCTAAAGGTCTGAACCTCTAACCAGCAAATTTCTCTTAGATCAAATTCTTGTTTTAAGAAATCTAGATTTTTAACTTTATTATCAGATATCAACTGATACCAGTACTTTAGATCATTATCTATAGCTAAATGAGTTCTTTCAGAAGTAGATGACAAAAGCATACCCTGAGTATACATTATAGGGAATATAATAAAATTCCATTCCCTATACTTAGGGTGCATGAATATAAAGTTACAATAGCTAATAATAATGTTTAATGGGTAACAAACAATATGTTTAGGTGTAATAGGTGAAGTACAAAATTCCTTTAGTAACCATAACATGGAGTTATTTACAATCATATTTTTATGTGTTAAGGAGATTTTCATGAAGTGCATACTAATTAGCTCCCAATAATCTTTCCATTTTGCAACATATGACTGATCTATTAATAAAGTAATAACTTTTACAATAGAAGAGATAGTATATAAATTAAAGTCTGGAAAAGAAATACCCCCTTGAGACCAGCAATTAGTATGTTTCTTTAATGCAATCCTAGGTCTATTAGGTGCCCATAAGAAATTTAACATTAGTGTATTCAATTTCTTGATAATTATTTTTGTAGGTGAAAGTATTATTGATTGTATTAAGTATAAAATCTTGGGGAATATTATCATTTTAATAATTGTAAATCTCTCCTCCATAGTAAAAAACATATTATTCCAGGTATTAAAAAGGTTTTGTATATTAAGAAAACAGGTATTATAATTATTATATATAATAGATTTAATATCTTTAGATAGTATTATACCTAAATAAGTTATCTGACCTGAATTGGGTACATATTTAGTAAAATCACTAATGAGAATATTTTTTCGTGTATATATAGGTAGTATTTTAGTTTTTTCTTCATTGAATATTAAACCAGAAATACTTTTAAAATTCATCATTTTATCAAATAGAGACTGCATAGAAGAATTAGATCCTGCTGATGTAATTAGAACATCATCTGCAAAAATTTGAATTTTGGATGTTATATTTTCATCTATTTCAAAACCCTCTATGTCAGTACTGTTTCTGATCAAATTAGCCCAAGGCTCCATTACTAAAGTGAATAATAGTGGAGAAAGTGGACATCTTTGTTTTGTACCTTTAAAAATGGGTATTTTTTGTGAAACATATGTTCCTACCTTAATATAAGCCAAAGTTCCTTTGTATAAATGCTCAATTAGATTTACAAATGCATCTGAGAAGTTTGTGCACTTCAGTAAGGTAAACAGATAGTCCCAACTTACTGAATCAAATGCTGAACTTATATCAAGGCTAATAAGTGTTAAATCTTTCTTTTCCTATTTGCAAAATCAATTAATGTTAAAGTTCTTCTTATATTATCAAAAGTATTTCTATTTACAATGAAGCCTGTCTGATCTATATCTATAACGCCGGGGATGATTGTCTTCAATCTATCAGCAAAAATACTCATAAACATTTTATAATCAACATTAAGTAATGAGATGGGCCGATATGAAGTACATCTAGTTGGATCTTTATTAGGTTTTAAAATTGGTGAAATAAATGTATATTGCCAAGATGGGGGAGTTATTAACTCAGTTTGGGCCAAAATAAAAACCTTATGTATTAATGAATATGTACTTTTAGAAAGGATTTTATATATCTCTGGTAGAATATCATCATTACCCGGTGCTTTGTTTGATTTAAGCTTATTTATTTGTGTAATAACTTCTGTATATGAAATACTCTTGTCCAATAGTTTAATCTGTTGTTTATTAAGCTTTTTATTCATGTTTGTGGTTATAAACTCCTTTATTTTATCTTTAGGTTCCATGTTAATGTTATTAAGGTTAATTTTGTGAAAGTGATTTCTAAATTCATCTAGTATTTCTGGTATACTAGAAACATTCTTCTTTTTCCTTACAGAAAAGATTTCTTTGATATGGTTTTGTTTATTCAACCTTTTTGTTTTATTTTTAAGTCTATGTAAGTATTTGGGACTTATTGAATAAGACAAAAACTTGTATTTCTCTAAAGTTATTTTAACTTTATGAGTTAAAATTTCTTTGTATTTCTCATTTAGTTTGTTTATTTCTTCAATAACTTTCTTGTCCATAATATTTTCTTTATTATTATGTTTATAAGAGTCTAATTTACTTTGAATATCTAACAATTCCTTATCCCAAGATTTCCTTTTATTATTATACCATCTGATACTTTGTCCATATAGATATGATTTTAAGGCATCCCAAACATAAACAATGGAGACTTCAGGAGTATTATTTATGTCTAAAAAATATTTTACTTCTGAAAGTATATATTCTTTATAGTCTTTTAGTTGAGTTAAGTATGCTGGTATCCTTTTGATCTGAACATTATGAGTATTTTTTATCATGAATTCAAAACAATTGAATTATGATCAGATATAGGACATGAAATGATTTTGGAATTAATTAAATCTGTTACCATCTGGTTAGAAATAAAGACCCTATCTATTTTTGAATAAGTTTTGTATCTGTTAGAATAAAAGGTGTATGGTAATGATTTTGAATCTATCTGATTATTAATATCATTCAAATGATAAGAATTAGCAAAATCATTTAAATGTTTTGCATTAGATGTAATTCTTCTTTTCCCTATAGTGGTAGTATCACTTTCATGTAGTATACAATTAAAGTCACCAGCTAAAATAATATCTCCTATAGAGAATGATATGATCTTATCAAGATGATGTTTCACTGTATTAATACCAATTCCAGGTATCCAATATACATTAATTAAAGTGTAAGTCTTCCCATTAATTTGTATTGTAACCATACAAAACATTCCTTTGTCATCCTGATAAGACTTAATGGTTTTAGGAATGGGCATACTTTTATTCCATAAAATAGCCACTCCTCTTTTTTTCTGAGTGTGCTCTGAACTAACCAATACTGTATATTTGTTTGTGGCTAGTTTATCAATATCTTTTTTCAAGAGATGGGTTTCTTGCAGGAAGACTAAGTTGGCCTTATGTAAATTAATGTATCTTATTAGGCTTGCCCTTTTACACGGATTATTCAATCCATTAATGTTTAAAGAAATTCCTTTTAAAAATGTCATTTGGCATTTTTAAAACTTAAGAATCTTATGATCAAAATAACAAATAACAAGATAAGTAATGTTACATCTCCTCCTTTAGGTGTACCTTTAAATATAGCTGTATTTATTGAATCTCTTATGGGATTTTGTATAGGATTCAATTTTGTTTGTAGTGACAATGAGTGTACAAAATATATTGTGGATGTCAAAACTATATACAAATAACAATGAACAAGTGAAAATAATGTAAGGATTAAATCTTGCATCCAGCCTGGAGTTATAAACTCCAACTTAGAGTAGTATTTACCACTCAAGTTAACCCCCTACCCTAAGCAGCAGTACCTCAGCTACCACCTTATCAATTTAATACTAGTTATATTTAACTGAGGTTAACAGTTTTCAATTCAATTATCTAGCAAGACAAGACTATACATTTGGTAAAACAGCATCATATAAACTAAAATAAACTTTTTTTTAAAAAAACTGTTCATACTACTATATACATCTATGTAATATAAAACACTTGTATTCAAATAGCATTCAAATAATCTAGATGTTAGAAATCAAGAGGAGAGGAAAAATAAGTTCTAACATTCATTTAAATCAAAAACTTTGGCTAATATGATTCAGACATTGCATATATTAAGATGCATCTATTTTCTGTCATGTAAATGCAATCAACAGCTTCCAAATAAAACCTTGAATTGTTTGTATATGAGCATTTACTCAAACTCATTATTGTCAATAGAATAAAATATTGTATTCATAGAAATTGTTATAAATCATACTGCATAGTTATGCAGATTCTCAGAAACACTTGCATTATTGTAAAAAAAAAGAAAAAAAGAAGCCATCACACACACACATATATACATATATATATACATATATATATATATATATATATATATATATATATATATATATACATATACACACACACACACACACACACACACATATACACACATATATATATATATATACACACACACACACACACACATATATATATATATATACACACACACACACACACACACACACACACATATATATATATATATATATATATATATATATATATATATATATATCTGATCTCACTGAGTTGTGTCCTTGCTGAGCACTATCCTACTTGCTGTCCCTACAATAAATCTGTCTGCTTTATACAAAATAATGCACAGCAAACACATTTTAGTAACCAGATTTTACAACCATGCTATACTACTGCTTTAAAATATATCACATGACAATTTCTTCCAGAATAGAGTTATAAAATTATTTATGCTTGTCAATCAGATGAATTAAATGAGTTATAGTAATGTATATGTTTGGAACATAAGTTTTTAACACAGATTATTATGCTGCTGTTAAGTAGATTTTCAAAAACACTTGAATAAATGTTTCATTTTCTATGCCTTCTAAAATAAGACATTTACTTACTACAAGAAACTGCATCATTTAAACTCATTATAACTGACATATTTTATGAATTATAACATAGATATTTAAGTAATTATATTAAATAACTCACATTTAGATGTTAAAGAGTTCATTTTCCTTCACATAGTTGCATTTGCATCATTTCTATTTCCTGGTAGAGTGTTCTTCCTGAATCTGTGATGTGTCAGTGTGATATCTAGGTCAAAGGTTAGACTAACTGCTTTCAGCTTCTCTGTGAGAATTCTGAGAGTTGAAGCTTTTGAAGTAGCTCATGGACACTGTGCATGAGACAGCCCACATCCCAGATTGTCTCCCTTAACATTTTGGCGGGAAACTTATTAAAAACTAGTGACAAACATTCATTTAGCAGAGTAAATGCATCTAAACATGACAAAACCTTCACAATGTATTTTACAGGTTATTACAGCCTTTATGTAAGTGAAATTAAGCCCAAAATTATTAATAATAATAAAACTCAATATTTTTGTCCCAACTCAATTTTTATGCAAATCTTATTATTTACTGTGTCTATATGATCAAAAGCATTTCTATATATTAATAAAGAAAAGAAAAAGAGAGTAGAAAATAAAAGGGTGTAAGGCAGAAATAAAAAAAATGTAAGAGAAAGCTATAAGAAGTATATAAAATGGAATATTACTTACTGTTTATATTAATAGAGTTAAAAATAAAACATTATTTACTATTATTTAGTTCTAATTATTATTAGTTAAAGCATGACAGATTATTTACAAACAAGCATAAGCAGTATAATCAAGAAAGTATAATTAGGAATAGCATTTGAAGAACATATAAACTTTTTACAAGGAATAAATATGTTATTATTCTATTAATCATATTTTCATTACTCTTCTCCCCCTGCCCTCCCCCACCCTTTACCCACTACATAATCTAAATAGAATGCCATTGTTTAAACAAAGAAAAGAAGAAAAGGAGAAGAAAAAAAAAAGATAAAGAAAAAAATGTATCAAATTACTGACCTTACTTCTCTTTTTCAGAAAGAGAAACAAATTAAATCATAGCTTGTTATTAAATCTTCAGATATTTTGACTGGTTATGAAACAAAACATTTCCTTGCACACAGAGAATAACTTTGATTAAATCTTTTTCAGAATATCCGTGGCTTTCTGGAAATGCAGGAACTATATTTAAAAAGATTAATAATTAAATAAAATGATGAGAGAAAAAAAAAACATAGAACAAATCATTTGTTTTTTAGTCTCTTCTTCTTCTCTGAAGTCTTCCACGAAGTTTCAGTTGCCAGTCTCTTTAATGAAGGACTAGCCCATTCCATTTCCTCTATTTTATCCAAAATCTTATTTTTTTTGATAAACAGTAAAGCAGAGTCTAAGTCATCGAAAATTTTAGGACCATCAGGAAGGAAGATTTTAAGCTTGGCAGGAAACAGAAGGTATGTTTTAAACTGTGCGTTTTTAAGCTCCCTTATTAGTGGCAGAAAAACATTTCTTTTAGCTATTACCATGGAAGAATAGTCATTGTCAAAACGCACAGTTGTCTCATTAATCTTAACAGGAGCTTTAGCCCAAGCAGATTTAAGAACCATCTCTTTATCAAAGATGATAGAAATCTAACTATAACTGATCTAGGATATTTTTGTTAGAGTTAGTATTAGCTATAGATCTATGTGCTCTTCGATACCAAAAGAGAATGCTTCTGGTAAGTCTAAAGTTTTAGGGACCCATGTTGTTAAAAAGAAGTAATATTGTTACCTTCAATATTTTCTGGCAGTCCAAAATCCTAATGTTATTGCACCTAGATCTATTTTCCAGGTCATCCAGCTTTGTTTGTAAATGTGTATTTTGTTTCAGCAGAAACTCAGTGTTGATTTCCTCTTCTTGGATTCTATTTTCCATGTCATTCACAGCTTCTTCTATGCCTGTCATCTGGATCTTCTGTTGTTGCAGGTCTATATGTAACAAGTCTATTTGTTTTGTAGTGTTTTCTATGAAGGTGTCTATTTTAGTATCCATTTTATCCATCTTAGCAGTAAGTTGCTGGATTATAATTATCAGAGACTGAAGTTCTTTCTTGATGCTGGAGTCTTGAGAATTTGTCTTACTGGAACTCATTTCAGACTGATAAACTGACAGGAAAATTTCCAAAGTGATTTCTGACAGGAATATTGTTAAGATTTCCTTTCTTTTTTAGATATAGTTCAAGAACTATATAAAACAAACATATTTAGAAAGAAAATTACTTCAAAAATTAATTTTTTAAGTAATTAATTCCTGTCAGTGTAATGAAATTGGTGGAGCTGAAGAAATCTGCTGCTATCCTGTGTTCATCCTTGGCCACGCCCCCCAGATATAATCAATCTTGATGCCTGATGAAACAAAATTGCAATGTACACCTCCAATAGTTCACATATCACAAAC
>NC_056733.1:260668011-260725511 GCF_019279795.1 Protopterus annectens
ATTGGCCTAAGGGCCTAAGTAAGCCTAGCCAACAAGGTTCCCTGGCTTACGCCACCCAAGAAAGTTAATTTCCTGTGCCCCTATCAAGCAGAGCCACAGAAGTGATCCCCAGGGTGTATTTCCTATTTCCCATCAGTTAACTGTTTTAGAGTGCTACTGCTTTAGTTTTGCTTGTTTGTTGATTTTGCACTTTAAATCATTTAAAGGTCCCTAATATGGGAAATTGCCTTATCAAGGTAATTTGGTTAAGTTGTTTTGTGGTTGCATTACAATTTCAAGCAATCTCGTTTTTACATTAAGAGAAGTGGGACAGCCCATCTAGTGGCAGTAGGTGGTGGTTTGGTCTATATGAGTGGGGAGCCCATAAGAAAGAATAACCATAACGATAGATGTCCAATAGAAACTTGAGTTGCACTGCCGAAGATATCGAAGGAACCAAAACCAAAATGAAAGAAAAGACTTTGATGATCACCATGGCCTTCCAATAAAAACTGTAAAACTTTTTAATGAATAAAGTCTAAAACCATAAACATGCGAGAAACATATAAACCGATAAGCGCTTTCAGCTAGACAAGCCTTCTTCATTAACGATCTGATTATTTGGTTTAGTTGCCTGTGGACATCTAAAGTATGGAGGACCCTCTCACTAGAGTTATGGGAAGAAAGTAAAAAGGTAAGCAAGTGTATGGACTGATTTAGAGATAGGTCATTGACTACCTTAGGCATAAATGAGGAGTTTGTGTGCAGGGAGACCCTGTCTTTGTGGAAGACCAGAAAAAGTGGAGATACCATAAGAGCCTGTAGCTCAGTCACTCATCTGGCTGAAGTTAAGGATATGAGTAACAAAATTTTCCAGAAGCAGTACTGAAGAGAAGCTGAGGAAGTTCAACTGAAGGGTGGGAGAGTCAGCTTTTCCAAAACAAAGTTAAGTTCCCAGGAAGGCAGAACAGGTTTCCTGGGAGGCCTAATGTGTAGGACAACTTTATGAAATTGTTTAGCCTCAAATCTGCTAGCTAATGGTGGAGATAGAGGCAGACAGGCAGATATGGCTGACATATGAGTTTTACTGAACAGTAAGCCAAGCCAGTGTTGAGCAATTCACACAAATAATTCAAAACCAGGCGAATTTCCACTGTTAATGGATCCTGTCTACTTTTCAAACACCAGATTGAAAATCTCTTCCATTTTGCTAAGTAAGATTTTCTGATATTTGGTTTCCTGGCCTCCTACAGGTCTGTGAGCACGTCCTCAGAGAATAGGTGACTGAAAGGGATTAGTACTATCACCCATAGGGGTAACTGAAGAGTCACCAAGTCGGGATGGATGAGGGTCCCTTTGTCTTGTGTGAGCAGGTCCACTCTGTGAGGTAATGTGTAGTGATTGCCCATGGCTAAATGCAAGTGGACTTGGCCAAAAAGGAGTCACCATCAAGATTTTTAGATCATCCTGCTGAATTTTGGACAGGACTTCTGGTATGAGAGGAAGGAGAGGGTATGGATACAGAAACATCTCCTTCCAAGAGAAAGAAAGAGCATCCACTTTCCAGACCAGAGGATGGGACTCTCTGGAACAAAACTGTGGAAATTGTCTGTTCATGGGGGAGGCAAAAAGGTTGTTTTGAGGAATACCCCACTGGTGGACAATGTCTAGAAACACATCCCTTTGAAGCACCCATTCATGGGATGGTGTTTGGGACCTACTCAGGTGATCTGCCATACAATACTGAAAGGATGGGATGTACACTGCCTGAAGGGTTACCTGGAATTTTACTGCCAGCTCCCAAGCCCGAAGAGCCAATCTGCATAATAGATAGAATTCCCCCCCCCCTTGTTTGTTCGCATACCACAGGACCCACAGGACCGTCATATTGTCTGTGAACAGCTTTGGAGGTCCTGGTTGGAATAAGGGGTGGAAGGTCTGCATGGCCAATAGCACTTCCCTCATCTCCCTTACACTATGTTCCTTCAACAAACGAGATCTCTTGTACTTTCATGTGGCCAAAAGTTGCTACACAACCTATGTCTGAGGTGTCTGTGCAGATCTGTTGAGGAGGAGCAAGAGTGTGCAGGGTAGTCCTGGGTTGAATGACACTTGATATATCTACCACTGAAGCTTCCTCTTCAAACAAGTGATATGGGGGATGGAGATTTCTAAGGGGTGTTGGTATTACATCCAAACTGATTTTAGATAGCCAAACTCCACATGAGAAAATGTCAATGCTAAGGGAAACATACGAATGTTGAATGCTATGAGGCCTAAGACCCTGAGGAACTCTCTGGCTGTAATGTGGTAAACTAGTAGAATGTATTGGAAGTAAGAGAGGAGGTCATTTACCTTTTGTGGTGGAAGAGAGACCCTCATAAGATCTGTTTGTATCTCGCATCCCAGAAAAAAATGGTCCTGTGACAGAGTGAAAACTGATTTCTTTAAGCTTACGGTGACCCCCAGATTTTGTAGAAGATTGATGGTAATGGCAATATTTTGTTCCAATTTCTCAGTGGAGGTGGCTAGAAGGAGAAAGTCATCCAGATACAGAAAGATGTGTATTCCCTGAAGTATGCAATGGGTAATCATGGGAACACGGCATTTGGTGAAGATCCTTGGTGTGGCAGAAAGCCCAAAGGGCAAGGCACATAAATGAAAATGCCATGATGACACAGAGAAGCATAAAATCTTCCTGTAGCTGGGGTTGCTGGGAATGTGCACATATGCATCTCTGATATACAGGGTAATCATAAAGGCTTGAGGTAGAATGAATAGGCACAGAGTCTGGAGGGTCAGCATGCAGAAAGTGGGTACTCTTCGGAAGGTATTGAGATGGGACAGGTCAAGGATAGGTCTCCAGGCATCTTCCTCCCAGGGCACCAGGAACAACCTGGAATAAAATCCTTTGCCTATTTGGTTTTTGGGGACACTCTGGATGGTCTTTTGGTTCAATAATTCTAACAGAACCTCTGGGAAAAGGGCAAGTTGTTCCCTGGGAGGTTGAGGGATGCCCCTGAAGGAGGGTAGTTGATCCCATACCATGAAGTACCCTTTCTGAACAATTCAGAGGACCTGGGCATCTTGAGTTATGCTTTTCCAGGCTTGTAGGAATAGGGGGCAGGTGCTGGGAAAGTGGGATATGGCTGGAGGGGCAAAGCAGTCAGAGAGAGGATGGCTTGCCTGGAAAGGGCCACTTAGGTGGCGGAGTTGCCAGTGAGGCCCTAGGCTGTTGTGGTCTCCTGTCACTCTTTTTTTGTTTGTAGGTTGTTTGTGTGTGATGGGAATGTCTACGCAAAAATACAAGCATTGCAGGGTAATTACTTTGGAATTTGGGTACTGGGGAAACAAAAATATGTTTCAATTCCTGTAGTTCCTTACCCTTTTCCTGCAATGATTTAAAATGTTTAGCAGCTGCAGGTCCAAACAAAGCTGAATTGTCCAGAGGAGCATCCATAAGTTTGGCTTTTATGTCCTCAGGTAAGGGCTGAAGTCTTAGCCAAGAAAAACTTTTTATCACGGAACCAGAGGCAACTGCTCTGGCAGAAGACTCTGCAGCATCATAGCTGCATTTTATGGTGTGACATACTAGTTGAGAAGAAGCACCAAGCAAGGAAGTAGCCAAAGTTTTATTTTCTGTGTCAAGTAAGCCTGCAATTACCTGTGAAAGTTGGAACATACGTTTTAAAGTGAATTTGGTTATATGTGTTTGGTAATTTATGACCCTGAATGCTGGAGTGGCAAAAGTGTATACTTTTTTGCCTGGTCTATCCAGGACCCTGCTGTCCTTATCAGATGATAAGAGGGTAGTGGAAGGCAGCAATTCTGATGGCTTGTCAGAAGCCACAGAAATTACAGAAGGGCCTGCAGAAGGACATCTGAAGAGAAATGTGTAGTCCTCTGTAGAAGTGGTTTGGCTTTTCGAGGGCAGGTGGCTGGGAATCCGGTGCCTGTGAAGCTGAGGCAAAAGCATCAAGAAAAGCAGGCAAGACAGGAGGGATAGCTGATGGGCTAGGTGAGTCCACCTGTAATAGCTTGTATTATTTTTTTTGTACTTCACATACTTAGGTGTTATCCAATTTAAAGTGGTCTCTCATCTTAGCTAGGGTCTCTGCAAAGGACAGGCCTTCCACTGGAGAGTCTGTTCCATTTGATTCTGTTTCTGGGGAGGCATAGTCCAGGGGAGAAGGGATATGAGAAGAGTAAGCAAGGGATTAATCCCCCGAAGAAGCTTCTTCTGCCAATGTATCCTCTTCCCTAGGTCTTTTAAGTGGACAGACAGTACTGGGTGGTGGGGCAATAAAACCTGGAGGAGGCCTAAGTGACATAAGGGCATTGAAAAGACCCTGAGTAAATTGCTGCCAATTGCTAGCAGGTTCCTTTGGTGGAGACAAATGTTTGTTTTTTTGTTTCTTTTTTTCCATGCAGGTCGGCTTTATGTAGGGTAGGAGGGCCCAATGCAGGCCTACATTCGATCAAGTCAGAAGCTACCTTTTTCCTAACAAGGATCTGTGGTATCCCCTTAGGGTCTTCCATAATCATGAGCTGTAGTTCGCTTCAGACATCCAGCATGGATGCCTGCTCAGCCTCTGTGGATATGCTAATGCTCGGATCCAAGGTGGCCTGGACGTCAGGCTCAGCCTGCGGATCTGAACTGTTAACTGGGCATGTCTCCAAACTGTCCTCTGCCTCAAGAGAGATGCTGGTATCCAGAGGCACAGCAGAAGGTTCAGGGCTTTGCTTTTTGGCCTTCCTCTTCAAAATCAACTCATCTTTGGGCCTCAAATATCCCTCCATAGTGCTTTTTGCTAATAGCTTTAAGTGCTGATTCTCGAGGTAGATAGCTAGGGAGGATAATCTACTCCTTAAAGTCTTTGGAACAAACGCCTGACAAATAGAGCAGTTTTTGTGGTTGTGGCTTGGGCCCAGGCAGAAGAAGGACTGGAAGTGGCTATTCTTGTGTGGAATTTGTCATCCACATTCACACTTACCCCTTTTGGAAGACATGAACCCTAACCAAAGGCAGTAGCTAAAGTCAAAAAATCTCCCAGTGAAGCACTTATCTAAATTTTGAAGAATCACAAATGATTCAGAGTCAGACCATACATTGGAATCTGGCATTCGGATCTGGCGGCAAAGAAGTTCTGAGGATGGTGCATGCATACATAATTTTTACAGACATCCAATCGCAGCCTACATGTGACGTACCATGCAACCTACAGTAGTGAAGTCTTTTGTATACTGGCTGACGTTGGGTCACCTATGGCGGAGAACTCCTTCATGTTATGAATACTGCAACAGAAAAGAAAAGAACATCTATCATTATTGTAAGATTTTAAACAACTATTCTTTCTTATGGGTTCCCCACTCATATAGACCAGACCACCATCTACTGCCACTAAATTGACTGTCCCACTCCTCTTAATGTAAAAACACAGAAGAGATTGCTTGAGATTGTAATGCAACCACAAAACAACTTAAATTATCTGAACAAGGCGATTTTCAAGTATTAGGTAGCTTTAAATGATTTAAAGTGCAAAATTAACAAATCAGAAAAAAATAAAGCAGTAGCACCCTAAAACAGTTAACTAAAGTAGAAAACAATAAAATACATTGCTCATCTGCCAAGAATGCAGCAGGATTAATTCAGAACCCTCTCAGATTGAAGGAAGGGTGCCGAGCCGATGGAAGCTCTGGGACAATCAGCAGGATACAGGTTGAAATTTGACACATTTGCTTGCCGCTGCTTACCATGCAGCAGTGATTAGTAGTGTCTTTTATAGATGCAAACACTTAGAAATCAAATTTTGCCTATAAAACCACATCTGAAAATATGCCAGCAACTTGATGAGTGTCGAGCAGCTACTTTACCTATTGAGTAGCACAGATCAGCTAGTTTGCATGTTGAGGAGCACTGTCCCTTGAATTTAGTATTACATAATTTAGTCTAGTCTCTAGCCATGGAATCACCCTTAATCAGCCCACTATTAACCTCTTGTACTCTGCACCCTTGTATCTCACCCAATAAAGGACCCAACATCATGGATATGCACTTTCTCAATGTCTCCACAATTTGATGGATATGAATATATAGAGCCAATGTAACAATTGTCAGATGTTCACTGACAGCCATTTAATCCCCCACCCTCCCAAAAAAAATACAGTATGTGAGATATGTATAAACGCAATGTCTCTTGGAGGCAAAATACTTGTGTACAAATACTCACAATAAATATCGGGTGGTCAGAAACGCACAAAAAGTACACACCCACATAGACCTACTTATGCTGAGGCAATTAAATATAATCTTCCCAATCCAAAGACCTCCCAGACATTCCACATGCAAAAATTATCCTTAGCAAACCCAAAAGCACTCAACAGAAATAATGCCTAACACTGCACATACAGCCACACCTAGTGTAGCCTCAACTACCAAGCCCATAAGGCAAGCCAATACACTACCCAGGACTCTAGTTATAAGAGACTCCATTGTATGGCATACTGATGCTCCATTCACCAGGCTGAACTAGGAAGAAATAATGGTCAGTTGCCTATCAGGAGCCAGGATCCACCAAGTTAAACTTGCAGTCAAGTCACTGCACCACAGGTACCAGTATGATTCAGTCATAGTCTATGCAGGTTTAAAATACTTAAGATCTACCTGCCTAGACTATAAGAACAGAGATATTATGGAGCTTTCAGACTATATGCCACAGGCTGGCATATGCCTAGCATTGGGCAGCATTCTACCTTTACAAAGGATGGTGCCACAATACAAACACAAGACTTTACTAACTGGTTTACTTTTTGGTGTTATTCTAAGAGAATACAATATTAGTCAGCATGATGGTCTGCACCTGTCCCCTCTATGCTTCTGAATGTTGGTTAAAACACTGTCCTCCCCCATAAAGAGTTTTTTAAGCTATGCCAAACTGATGAACCTTCCAACATAGCAAAATCTACCAAAGGAAATCTAAAAGTATTGTTGCTCAATGACAGGAGTCTAAACACTAAGCTCCACTCCCTCCAAGCTCTCTTCACCTTTGGGAATGCGGACAACTGCGCAGTTACCAAGACATGGTTTACAGCTGCAGAGCAATGCAAGGCTTCAGGGTTTTCCACACATTTAGACTAGCAACTGCACAGACAGGGAGTAAAGGTGGAGGTGTATCGATCTGCGTCGGTAGCAAGCATATCTCTGTGTGGGTTAAACAGGATGATGCATTGAAACCTCCTCCAAGTCTATATTACCACAGATAAAGTCTAATACATATCCTAGCAAGCTATAGGTCACCCAGATGTCCCTCTCACCGGGTTGGATAAGGAAAAGGTCACAGCCAGCTGTCTGTCAGGTGCCAGCATCTGCCACATCACACACGTACTCAAGTATCTCAACAACAGGCACTGTTATGACTTCCTCATAGTCCATGTTGATGTGAATGACTTGAGACGTACCTCACTAAACTATATGAACAGAGACATGACTGAGCACTCTGACTATGTGTCTCAGGCAGGAATGTCCCTAGCCTTAAACAGCATTTTACCTTCGCTTAGGATGACACCTCAATACAAAAAAAAAAAATACTGACTTCAACAATTGGCTTAGTTTCTAGTGTCATTCAAAGGGGATCCAGTATCCATCAGCCTCGGATGACATGGTCGATAGATCTCAATGCTTTGCCACAGATGGTCTTCATCTGTCACCCCTGGGATTTTGGTTACTGGCTAAGACTCTTGCCATCCCTATAGTGCCTTTTTAGGCAATGTCACAAGAACAAAATTCCTGACATAAAAATACTCTCTAAAAACAACCTCAGGGTTATGCTGTTAAATGCTAGGAGCCTGAACCAGAAACTGCACTCACTGGAAGCAGTCCTCACCCTGAAAAATGCTGACATTTGTGCAGTCACTGAGAGCTGGTTTAAGGCTGCAGAGAGCATCCCAGGTATACCAGGTTAGGTTTCCTTCCACACATTCAGACCACAAACAGAAGACATCAAAACTAAAGGAGGCAGTGTATCAACATTCATTAAAGAAAAATATATCTCTAGATTGGTTAAACAGCATGATTCCCTTGAATTACTTTAGGTGGAATTGACTGTAGAAGATCCCTCTTTAGGTCACTGCTAGCTAAAGGACCCCCTCCATGAATCAGGACATCCACTCAGCCTACTTGGATCTACTGGAGTCAATCAAGATACAAACACCCTGGTTCTGGGTGACTTTAATTACCCATCCATAGACTGGGTAAATTATGTGTTCTAAGTCGCTTGCCCAAAGGTTCCTGGACTTCATTAACTCCAATGCTCTGAACCAGCTGGCTGACACATCCAAAAAGAGCTCAAACATCCTGGACCTACTGCTCATCAAAATGGGGGACCGCTGCACCACCCCCAGTCTGTGGCCAACCCTGGTGAGATCTGACCACAAAGAAGTCTCACTAGAAGTAACTATAACACAAGACCCCCCCCCCCCAGCAACAACTAGACTAAAAAGCTTCTCTAAGGCCAATTACAACCTCTTACGTGATGGCATAAACAGCTTCATAGTCCCTCCCCCCACTGTCCCTCCCCCCACTGATGGAACAGACACCTATGTTGAGTTATACACCAATGCTTTATACGAGCACCTGTACAATTGTATTGACTCTACTATACCTGACAGAACCAAAGCAAGATCTTCAGGGCAAAACAAACCTGCCTGGTGGACAACTGCCATTAATAGGCTACACAACAGGACAAAGAAATTGCTGTCTAAGAGTAGGAAAGAACGGTCTCAAAACTGGAAACACTCCCTCCTCAACTTAAACAAGCAAATAAGACTCCTTGTGAAGTCTTCCAAAGCTAACTATGAATACAAATTAGCTTCCCTAACTAAGGATAACCACAAGACATTCTTTAATTAAATCCGTAACCTCAAAGGTAAGGCCCATACTTGTGCTGAACTCATAGTTAATGGTACTACATATATGGAACCTGTAGATATAGCAGACCTGCTGGCTGACAGGTCAAGTGAAAACTTCACTCCCCTGTCCCCGACACATATACCCCAAAGCATCCTTAACACCTGTCCCACACCTAGTATCTCTGAGGAGTAGGTCTTAAATGCCCTCTCCAAGGCCAAAAACACAGCCTCTATGGGACCAGACAACATCCCAGGCTGTGTTCTACATGGGTTAAAACAGGAATTAGCATCACCACTGGGCACACTTTTCAATCACAGCCTAAGCACTGGCTTCATCACAGAGGAATGGAAAACAGCTACTGTCATCCCTTTGCACAAAGGGGGTACATCCACAGACCCTGGGAACTACAGACCCATTAGCCTGACCAGCTTTAACTGCAAGGCCATGGAACAAATCATCATAGACCTTATTAACAAAGATATAGGAAATCTCCAAATGTTCAACCCCACCCAGTTTGGCTTTATCAAGGAGAGATCGTGCCTGTTAAACTTGGTGGACTTCTTGCGGATAGTCACCAACGCCCTAGACCAGGGCAAATCTGTGCTTACAGCCTACATAGACTTAGCCAAGGACTTTGACACAATCTTCCACTCAGGCATCACTGATAAACTCACCCATCTGGGTATCAAGCCATACACTGTCAGGTGTGTTACAAACTGTCTCACTGATAGAACTCATACAGTCAAAAACAGAAGACTCTACCTCCTCCAGCAGACCCGTAACCAGTGGCATTCCACAGGGATCGGTTCTGGGATCCCTACTATTTGGAATATACTTCTCCAAAATACAGGCTAAAACTAAAGGACTGTGGCTGACAAAGTCTGATGATGACTGCAAACTGGGAGTGATCCTTAAAACCCCTAGAGATGTCAACATCCTACAAGAAGATCTTACGCACACTAATGAGTGGTACCAAAGTCATGGTCTTAAACCTAATAAAAAAAATGCATTATCATCCCCTTCAGCAAGGGTGATGTTCCTGCAAGCTACCACATCAATAGCAATACCCTAAGCACACAGTCAGTGGTAAGAGATCTGGGCACACAGGTTGATTGCAACCTTAACTTCGATCACCATGTCTCCACAGTGGTAAGAGGGGCATTTTATATTGCTCATCTCATAAGTAAGGGCATTGCCTCCAGAAAAAAAGAGATTATAAGCCCCCGTACTCTTCCCTCATCAGGCCAATAATACAGTACAATGTTCTCTTTGGTATGTTCCTTTCCAAACACCTACAGCAACTGGACAGACCACAAAGGTTCCTTACAAAGAAAATTCAGGGTCTTCAAGATCTGTCTTATGCGGAAAGACTGAAATCATTGTCACTTTACTCTGTGTCATACTGACTGCTCAGAGGTGACCTGTGCCTTGCGTACAGAGCAATCTCTGACCCAGCTTTAATGGAAATGCTGCACATTCGCAAGTCAAATGGCACAGGGGTCATTCTCTCAAAGGACCTTAACTTGATATGTAATATCTTGCTGGAGAAACAGATTTGTCTCACAGAGGTTGCTCCACTTTTGGAACAAGCTTCCTATTCATGTTAAACAAAGCCCCTCCTTGGACCTACTTAAGCATAATTTGGATGACTGGATGGGTAACTGGAAATTCACCATGGGGATTCCACCGGTGTCCCTCTTGGACAGGGGCAATAGTTGCTGACTTTAATGTCTGCTTCAACCAGACACTCTTGGGAACATGGGCTGAACTTGACTAGGCTTGTAAGGGCCCTGGGGCTGTTAGCCTAGTAATCTCCTATGATCCTATGTCCCATGAAACATATGTCTCAGACCTACTGGAGACACTCACCATTCAACCAAAAACCAGACACATGGGGGGAGGGCTTTAATTTTCCCTCTATAAACTGGGAATCGTATAAAACCCCATATTTGCAGGTGCAGGGATTCCTAGACTTTGTAAACACAAATACCCTGGAACAGTTAGTGTATATGCCTACTAGAGGTACAAACACATTTGGCTTGGCACTCACAAATATGGCAGAATGCTACTCCCCCTCCAGTGTCATATCCTCTCATGTAAGGTCAGACCGCAAAGCAGTCTCCTTCAAAATAAGAATCAATTCTGTAACCTCAGCAAACCCTGTAACAGTTAGAGACTACTCCAAGGCAAACTACCTTTTATTAAGTCTTCACTCATCAACATTTCAAGCCCCTCCAAACCCATGTAACACAGCAGCCTATGCGGAATTATTCACAGAAGCTCTGTACCACCATGTCAATGACTGCAGAGAGGCTGCTGTACCTACCAGAAGCCCAAAACTAATTAAAAAAGCAACCCACCCTAGTAGAATCCAAAATTAAACAGGTTGTACAACAAAAGAAAAAAATGCCATAGTTAAAATTAGGAAATGTAACAGCAAAAAAATATTAAAAACTCTCCCATCAAATGGGATAGGCAACTAAGAGGACTAACTAAATCCAACAAAACCAAATTCTGAGGTAAAGATAGTGCCCCAATCCAAGGACAACCATTAGGCTTTCCTTAGCTATGTCTGAAACCTCAAAGACAGCACACAGTGTGAAGAACTGCTGGTAAATAGAGCCACTTTCATGGAACCAGGAGATTTAGCAAATCTTCTTGCTGACAAATTCAGCCCCAACTTTATCTCCCTCTCACTCCCCAGCGGACAGCCAGGAAATACCATCTAGCATAATCCCTCCAACTATCAGTAAGGTACAGGTCTTAGATACACTGGCTATGGCTAAGAATACAGATTCGATGGGCCATGATAATATCCCAAGATGTCTCCTAAACAGCCTTAATATGACCTGTCAGGGCCACTGGTGTCACTGTTCAACCACAGCCTCCACAAAGGCTTTGTGCCACATGAATAGAAGACTTCAACTGTCATCTCTCTACACAAGGGCAGACCATCAACAGATCTGTGAACTACAGACCAATTAGTATGACTATTCTGACTTGCAAAGCCATGGAAAGAATTATCATGGAAATGAGTAACTAACACAGAAAACCTTCAGATACTGGACCCAACCCAGTTTGGTTTCGTCAAAGGCAGGCTTTGCCTACTGAACCTGGAGGACTTTTTGAGAAGGACTCCAAGGCAATGGATGAGGGCAAAACAGAATATACTGCCTATTTTGACCTAGCTAAGGCATTTAATACAATAACCAACTAGAGCATTGTAAACAAGCTTGCAGAATTAGACATAAACCCCTACATAACTCACTGGACAGCCAGCTGGCTCAGAGACAGGACCCAGGAAGTTAGGATTGGAGAGACCACCTCCACAAATAGGACGATCACCAATGGACTGCCCCAGGGCTCTGTTATTGTGTGCTCCACTTTAGCAGATGCCAAGCTCAAGGGCCTCTGGCTTTCCAAGTTTTCAGATGATTGCAGGCTATGAGCAATCATACACTCCCCCGATTCCCCAAGATAATAACATATTACAGGAAGGTCTAACCCAGACAAATTACTGCTGCCAAAGCCATGACTTAAAACTCAATGCCAAGAAATGCATAGAAGCAACTTTTTGGAAGTCGGCCACCCAGGGGAATCTACTTCATTGATAAAACACTCCTAAAGGTAGATACAGTAGTCAGAGACTTGGAGAGTCATGTTGATAGTAACCTGGCTTTTAACCAATATGTGCCTAAGGCTGTAAAAAAAAATCATTCCATGTCACTCAACTTGTAAGTAAGAGCATGGCATCTAGGTGCAGGAAAGCCATCTTGCCACTGTACTCACCCATCATCAGACCCACCACTGAGTATAACACCCTCTTCGGTATGTACCTGGCCAAGCACATGCAACAACTGCAATGTCCACAGAGGTGCTTCATCAAAATAATGCAGGGCATAGGCACACTGTCCTGTGCAGATCACCTCAAAGCCGTACTTCTACATTCTCATTTCCTACATACTGCTGAGTGGCGATCTATGCCTGGCATACAAGGTATCCTTGAATCCTACTCTGATGAACCTTTTGCATAGCTGCAAAATGAGCAGCAACAAATTCTACTTGCAACTTGAGTAGGACATGTTAGAGGGATAGGTATGTATCACAGAGAATACCTTTTCTCAGGAATAGGCTTCTCATCTGCCCTGTGAAACAGAGCCTTTCCCTGTCCCTATTCAAGTGCAACCTGGACCGGTGGATGGAAAATCAGAAATTGATTCTGGTCTGACACCTATATGTCTGATGGATACAGGCAGCCATTAAATAATGCCCTAACTAAAATACCTCTTAAAATAACTTCTAAGGCACAAAATAATTTGTGGGATACATTTGGGGTGCATGGCTAAGTTTAAAAAGGCCCCAGTGATCATTAGCCTAGTATACACCTATGAACTTATGTGCAACCACAACGATTATACACTGGCAACAGGACATCAGAGAAAGGGTGCTGGAAAACAAAGAGGAAAATGGGGGTCTATAAGTAACGGTATGCATGCATATACATATTAAGAAACAAACCCTTAGAGACACTTGATGCTTCAGAGTTGAGTTGGCGTATGCAAAAGTACTTGCCATTCCAATGCATACTGCAATACCTGCAGGACAAAGAAACAGAAACAAATATAAGCAGAAGAAAAACAATAAAAGCCCATCCAAGGTGTATTCTACAACTGTAACCTATTACAAAGTGAGATTAATGTAAGCTGTCTAACAGAGGTTTAGTCTGTTTCACAAATTCATACCAAAAACACTAAACTCAATTATCTGTCTGTCATGACAACTACACTGGTTATGCTATGCGTATTTAAGTACTTTACTTTCTAGATACTTAAGATAACTTTGTGACAAACATATATGAAACTAATGAAGTGGGAAACAGATTAAAAAATGATGGAATTTCAAGTCAGTATAAAATGGCACTGCAAACACATCTTGAAAGACAGGCCTAGCACTGTCTGTTTATTTAATCTTATAATAAACAATGCATAGAAACTGTTCCAAAGAAGCTTTTTCTGTCATGACCCAGGTGTACAAAAAGGACAACAAAAGACTGACAAGCAAACAGCAGAAAAATACAGAATATGTATATAAATTACAGTAAAACAGAAAGGCTGCAAAACAGTACTCGGGCATTGCTTCCTGCAGCCCAGGGTTTGATTCGCTCAGCCTCCATTTGCTTACTGTTTGACTCTAAACAAGTCACTTAACTAGACAGCACTCCCAGGTCACCCCTTAAAAGGGATACTTGTGCACAGTAGGCTTACCCAGTTAACAAAAAATAAATAAATAAATAATACTAAATGGCAAAACAAGTAAAAATGTTTGTAGAAGATTCTTACACCATTTTGCAGCTAATAGTAGAAAAGGGAACTAGAACTACTACATCACAGAACAGAAGCTGAGTATTTGTTAAACTAATACAGTATCAGAGTGGTTTACTGAGAATATACAAACATACAAGACAGAAGCAGTTTAATTTGCAAAAAACATTTAGGATATGATGATGCTTTCTGTTTCAAGACATCTGTTCCACAATGAAATAAATAACAGTATATTCATCTTCCAAGCTGCTACAACACTAATTTTGAAAATATTACTGAAAATGTCTATAGTAGAATTACAGACTCCTTAAGCAGAATGAATTGTTAAGTTGTGATAGTAGGTTCTGAGGAAGTCTGTATGATAACAGATGAAAGCGCTTAACCCTACGGATCATTCATGCAAAACTTCATGTAAAATCTACGTATTTTTTATGTATTAAACTTTTTCCTGTTCGAGCTGCACCGTACTTCATTCTGCTTAAGGAGTCTGTAATTCTTCTGTTTGGTGGATTCTACGGTAGTTTGTCTATAATAGAATTAACTGATGTTGGTTGTAATTGATCTCCCACAGACTAAAGTTCTGCTAAACTGAAAAAAAAAAAAGAAAACAGGCAAAAAATTATATAGCAAAAATAATATTCCTATAAAATCTAAACTGTCAAGATTTTTTTTTAATACAACGTACATTCTTAGGCAGCTAAGCAATACCTCAAAAGATTGCAGCTACTCACTATATCAACATTAGTAGCTAGTCAAATGGTGAGCTGGTTTGGGGAAGGCTTGGGATGTACAGGCGCTACCCAGAAATAAGAATAGATAAATACTTCTCCCTTTAACAGATCTCTTCACATGTCCTAGAACTGTAGAATTGTCGTATCCTTTTTGCTATGTTTCTCTCTTCCAACTCCTGTGACGACTGGGCCCCAACTCCTGTTATTTCAGTCTTTCCCCATTCCTTCCCTGCATCTTCCATTATTTCTCTCCATTGGCCTATGTTACTTTCGAGTTGATATGACCGAGTTTTTGGAAACTCGAAAATTCATATGGTCAAAACCATATAACTGAGTTTCCGAAAACTCAAAAAAAAAAAAAAAATGAAAAAATCTATGTTTTTGCAGGTGGCAAGCCCCCTTGCACCCCCCCCCCCAGCCCCTGCAAATTATATGCACCTATTCTGAGATAGCACTACAGTGCAGAAAAGGGTAAATTTCCCTTTGAAGTAGTTCTATGTAGATTGTGGTCCAGTGCAGAATCGGGGAATTTACCCTTTTCCACACTGTAGTGCGATTTCAAAGTTGGTATGTATAATTTGCAGAGGGTGTAGGGGGAGGTGCAAGGGGGCTTGCCCCCCTGCAAAAATGTAGATTTGCTTTTTTCTTTCATTTTGAGTTTTTGGAAACTCGATCATATGATCTCTACCATATGAATTTCGAGTTTCCGAAAACCTGATGAAGTCAAATAAACATGACACTTTCATACTCATCAAATTTTACTCCCACTATATTAATTTCTTTTCTAGTATAATATATGTCATTCATTTTCTTAACATCATCAAACTCCTTAAATTTCAATTAATTTAACTGTAACCTCACTTTTTTAACAATTTTTCAATCCTTTCCACAATCTCACCCATCCATTGTTTTTAGCCAGAATGACCAAATCATCTGCATATGATCTCCCATCTTACTTCTGTCATGCTACAAGTGTACATCTGTATTAGTGCATTCATCGCCAATATTAAAAAGACATATACTCAAGGGATATCCTTCTTTAACTCTTTTATTAATCCTTATTTTTTTCCCATCCATCCATGTACCATAACTTTAATCCAGGATTTTTCAAAACACATTCTTATTATAGTCACTATTTTTCCCCAGTGCCATATACCTCTAATACCTTCCACATTGCCTCATGGCTCATTCTGTCAAATGTTTTGCTACAATTTCACCTCTTTGTTTTATTTCAAAATCATATCTACCACTTATTTTACTACTACCAGCATTTCTTTCACCTCTTTGCCCTTTACACCAAAAACCTTATCCCTATAACTTTATCCAATATTTCCTGTACTCTTTTTGCATTACTTTCATAAAAAATATAATCTGTATTTCCTAGTATTATTGGCCTCCATTTTATCTTTTATTTCATCTTTTTTCTATATAAACGTAATCATCCCACCATATAACGCTTCTTTTTATACCCTTCTTAGACTACTCAATCTGTATTTGAAAATTCTTTGTTTTTCAGTTTCATCCATTCCTTTATAATAACCATAACTTACTCCATCCAGTCCTGATGCCATCTTTCCCCTTACAGTTTTCACATTTTGCCATTTAAATTTTCTCTTCGAAATGTTTCTTAATATTTCTAGATATCATTTTCGCCTTCCATTTTTTTCATCTCATACTTCTTCTTTTCATACATTATACTTACAATTTTTAACCATCTACATCATTTCTTCCTATTTATATTATCTTCTTTGTCTAATATTGAATCCATCCTCCCTTCTCTTGTTTTGACTTATTTCCCTAAAAAGGCAAGACTTCCTGTTTTTTTTTTTATCATTTTGGGCTATATGTCATTATCTTCACAACCACTCTTTTTTTCTTACAATTATTTTGCTATTTCTCTTTTCCTGTCTCTACCCTGTCCTCTTTTCCATAGCTTCTCATAATTTTTTCATATTCCATCTTAACTCCTTTTCATTCTAATCTCAACTTCTAAAACACACTTTTTATACTTTTCCTTATACATCACTTACCAATATGTTCAATTTTCATAACGTACTCTTATTGTCATATATTCTTTCAATAATTTTCTATGGTCTTCCTTAATTTTATCATCTCTTCTAACCTCACCAGTTAATCATTTTATTCATTTTCCTTAGTTTAGCTCTCTGTCATTTCTTATTATAGTAGTCCATACTGCTCTGTGATCTAAAAATTCAGTCATTTCTACCCAATATCACTTCTTTCATATTTTCAGAATATATCATGTAATACACTGCAGTTTTAAAAATTCCTCTTCTGTATGTCCAGTCTCTGTTTTTTCCAATGTTCAACATTCAGTGTTTTATTAGCTTTTTCATCACCTTAATATTTTGTGTTATTTTACCTCTGTCCTTCCTAATTTTTAACATGTTTATTATTACATATGTATTTCTTCAAACATGTTTTTCCTTTCAGACATATTTGTATATGAAAATATCAGTATACCAGTCTAACACTCCTTTCCCTTCTACTCACATCACATATTACCACCATTCTGGATACTAATACTGTCACATCTAATATATTTTTCTATTTTTAATTTGTATACGAGGCCTCTCCATCGACTCTCAGCCCTCTTCATTTCCGCTATCCTTTCCAGTATCTTATAATTCTCTCTTTCACTTATTTTCCCATAATACCTTCTTCTGCTTCACAAATATATTCAATCACATGTCAACTAATTGTCCCTTCTTCTCTATTATTTTTTCACCATTTTCCCTTCTTGTGCTAACAAAGGCAAGTCAAACTAGAACTATCTACTTTCATTACACCAAATATGTTGTTTCTCAAAAAAAAAAAAAAAACACGTTAGGTTGTCCCCAGTATCTAAGTGTCATTTTCCCCATATAACATTACTATGTTTGCCACATGATATATTTCAGTGTTACCCATACTTTCCACCCTCCTGTAAAACTTTTCTTTCAAACATTTTAAAACCACGTACTTTAGTACAAATACAATGAAAACGTTTCTAAAGTCATATTTTTTACAGCTTGTGTTCTGAAATGTACATTTAAGTTTATTTTAACAGCATGCTTAAATTCTGAAACAGTATGTCTTTCCACTGTGACAGCATTCTTTTCTGCATCATTCATAAAGAGCTTTGCTAACAAGTTTCAAACGTCACTTCACAAACTCTTCATTACTGAAGCGAATTAATGCTTTTTTGTCTTTTAATTCAAATCAAGTGGTAAAATGTTATTATCTAAAATACAACACCTGTTAATGACTTCACTATTTTTTGTTCTGATTCTTACCTCTGGTAGTTTTCTCTGCACATTCAATCATTCAATGTTCCTTTGCACTCCTAATCTTCTCTCTTCCCCTAAGCTTCTTCAGCATGCCTGACTCTCAATTTCAGCAAAAGTCTTTGTAATTCTCCTGTTAATGTTTGTATTAGTTCTTTTCACCTCGCTTTTTTGCCTTTGTATGTCCTTAAAACTAGCTTCTCCACCGGCCAAACATTCACCCAGACTTATATCAACATTTTGTTTCTTTGCAGACCAGCTTCTTGCCAGCATTTTCAGAAACTTCCTGTTCCTGTACCATTCATTCTGCCATCATATTCCAGTCAGCCCCATCTCTGTCCTTAGGCTCGTAAGACTTGTGTTTCAAGTCTTTCTCAATCATAATCAGCCACAATTGGCTAGGCCATCTCTGTATCAGGCTGCATTGGCCAAGCAGCATTCTCAGCTATGTAACTGCTATCCTTGGCCATGTTGGGAGTGTATGAGCTCAGCAGCAGTTGTTTGCCACCGCCTAGTGGCTCAGTGGCTGAGAATAAAAAGAAAAAGAGAAATTCACCAGCGCCTAGCCAAATTTCTCTGTTATTATGAATACCACCTAGTATGTTCCCTGAAAAGAAGGTGCTGGCAGACTAGAACTAACTCATTTAACAAAGTGTAAATGAATAAATGAATGAATGAATGAATGAATGAATAAATAAATAAATAGTTAATACAGTGTTCTGGCATACCTTGTCTGTGCTCAGTTGAGTCATTCAAAAACAAGTCACTCTATCATTTGTTTTTCAGGATCAAAGTGTAACTTGAAAAACACATCAGAATAGAAAACAAATTGGTAGGGTGCTTCTGCCCACCACTCAACCCCTCTCCCATGGAAGACTTGGCCTCCTACCACCTCCCTAACTGATACGTGCATTTCCATGGTCAAACTACTGTGGGGGGGGGAAAACACAAAGTGTACAACCAACTCACACAATCTAAGAAAGGGTAATTTAATGAATTCAGATAAAACAATAGCTTTTCATATGAATAAGGGACAAAGAATCTAGGTACTCCTCCCATTATCCACTCCTAAGATGGATGACAGGGTGGGGTTTCTAGGGTGAAACAAACAATCAGAGAGTGTGTGCTGATAGATTTTGCTACTGAGCAGGGAAAAAATAATCTACTCTCCTGCAGAAGAGTGAAAGTTAGTACAGTATGACACACACTTATTCCACCAGAAGGGTAGACTTCTTGCAAACAAGGAAACTGCATTTAATTTGGGATTTGGAACGATGCTCGTGTTGCATATCTTGTGTCTGTCTGATCCTGATGTATAGGGAGTTGTCAGGAGATAGCTGTTTTTAAGTAGAACCAGTTTCGTTGTGATGAGACAAGCTTGCAAGATCTTCTCATGACAAAACTGAAGTCCTGGCAAACAAACAAGTAATGTTGACATGGGACTTGTTTAGCCAAAAACACAGTGAAATCATTTGCCTCTTCCCATAACCTGCTGAATGCATGGCCAGTTTGTTAACTTACTAAGATGACCAATTAAACAGATGCCATAAGCATAAAGTCAGTAAAATTCTTTCTCAAAATGGAATATAATGATGTAAAGAAAAAATTGTATGTGATACAGAGTAATAAAAGAAATGGAATAGGAATGGAGCACTGCCTACTAGCTGTCTGTACACTGTGCTGGACCTAAGATGCATGAGGGGGGTCAGTTTTCCAATAAAATATTAAGGAATGGAGCACTGCCTAGTAGCTGTCTGTACACTGTGCTGGACCTAGGATGCATTGGGGATCAGTTTGCCAATAAAATATTAAGGAATGGAGCACTGCCTAGTAGCTGTCTGTACACTGTGCTGGACCTAAGATGCATGAGGGGGGTCAGTTTTCCAATAAAATATTAAGGAATGGAGCACTGCCTACTAGCTCTCTGTACACTGTGCTGGACTTAAGATGCATGAGGGGGGTCAGTTTTCCAATAAAATATTAAGGAATGGAGCACTGCCTAGTAGCTGTCTGTACACTGTGCTGGACCTAAGGTGCATGGGGGGTACAGTTTTCCAATAAAATATTACTGGACCAGTGACTGACAGACACACATTCTGTGTGCATCAGTCATGTATGCTACCTGCTGTAAATGCCACAAAGTAAAGTAAAAGAGAACATTACTTCATACACAAGCATCTATTTGAACAATCTCTTACACAGTAGCTATGAGCAACTGCCATTCTGGCAACAGTTTATAATCATGGCACTATTTTTTCTATTACTGGGGCAGAGCCACAGCCCAGAAACTACTACTATCACTAGGTTCTATGGCAAACACTTCCAAGAGAGAAATTAAGCATGAAAAGGAGGGAAGGGAATTCATATTTGGTAACTCTCTTCTAAACCACGCCTATGCTTGATACAGCAGCCTTCTTCAAGAAAGCCTCCTCAGTGTTTAGGAAGATGTATTTTTAAAAACCTTGGTGGCAAGGTACGAAAAAAGGAGGCTATAAATGAGAAACTGAATTCAGGACTATGGCACAATTGTGCAACTCAGGCATTGAGAGGTCTCCTGGGATATAGACCATTTATTCCAAAAACACTGGGATACCATCATAAAAAAACTGCAAACACTATCACTGCATTTGAAATGCTGTAAACCTCTTTAAGAGAAGCATTGCAACTTAATTAAGTCACATTTTCCATGTAGTCTATCAAAACACTGTTAATCCGTGTGTGATTGCTGTAATGAAATAGTCTAACAAAAGACTCTGTTAACCTATGGGTGACTACTGTAACAATCAGTAATCAAACATCAAGAAGAAGATAGAAATAAAGCTGCTCACAGTATCTTGACAGTTTTTGGCAAACTTAAATTTGGAGATACACATTTGCTAAAGACCTCTAGATAATTTTATTATTAAGTCTTGTACTGTTTAAGTTTTGACTATAAGCTAAACATATAAGAGCAAACAGAAACTTACCGAGCTTATGCTGGAAGCAAACTTTTGCCAAAAGAATTAAGATGAAAGGGAAGCCTTTCTGCAGCCATGCGATCACAGCCTTCAGCTCTGAAAGTGCAGGTGCAGGAGTCCCTGGCTCATCACTGCTGTCTTCTGCATTACCATGACGGTCCCCTGTCACATGCAGAAGTGAAGACCGATGATGGCTATGGTGAAAATGGTGATGGTGCTGTCGATGGTGATGGTACGGTATGCCCTCAGGGTGCATGGCTCCTTCTTCTCTTGGAGGAGTCATCTGAATGAACACCTCCCCTCCACTGGCAGATGAGCCCAGTACTAAACCAGACTGGAAGGGAGCAGCTGTTATAGAAGCAGACTGAAGTCCTGCCAGCCCTGAGAAAAGCTGCTGAGAAGTGGAGGATTCAGGTTTCAGGCTTTCAAAAACTCCACCTTCATCAACACTAGACTCGGAACCAACTGTTTGGCTTCTTGATCTGAAAAAAGCATATGAGAACATACTGATTCTGTTCCCATTCTATACCAAAACTATTAAAGCATACATTGTTTAATTTTTTAATTATTTTTTTTTAAAGTGCAGCACACATATGTAAGTATATTTAAACTAAGAAAAGGAAAACTACAAAACTAAAAAAAATGATGCAATTCACTTCATACTTTTTAAACATCTTTATTAGACAGTGATATATGTACACATACATTAATAGAAGAGAAAACAAACATTTTCACAAAGTACACATATATGACTTGTTTTTTAACAATTATCATTTAGTCCAACATTACACAAATTGCTCAATGCCTCCATTACCTTAAACTTCACTCCTCCTCCTGAACATTATTCTGCATGTATTGTTCCCATAAATTTATCTCTATGTAATCTACTACTTCCCTTTTCTAAAGATCCCACCTCTACTTCTTTTATCTCCTTTACAATATCTACTAATTCAACTATAGTTGGTTTAGATGTTGATTTCTATTTTCTAGTAATTGCTTTTTTTTGCTTTTTACCTTTCCCTATCTTGGTTTCAAAGGTTCTCCTAGCCAGGGGTGGAAGTGGGGATACTATGTACAAAATGTTCCCATGGCATGTGTCGCTAATAGCCTCTAACAACCCAAGCACAGCTCATGACCTTCACATGTGACTTAGTTTCTAAGCTCAGTGAAACCATTTGTACTGGCAGAAGAAAGGATGAAGAAGGGTGACTGGCACCTTAAAACCAGCTGCTTCAGGCAGATGAGGCTCATCAGCCTGGGAAAGTAACCCATGTAACAGAAGGTAGCCTCTGATTTAAGACCTCTGCCTCCTGGTGGCAATACCTAGTCATGCTGAAGGCTTTGGGAATAAACCCTGAGGAAAAATCCAACAAAGGAGCCCCTAAGGCAGTTTGAGGTTGCACTCATACTCACTCTGGCAGCTCTTGAGATGGCACTGATGCCAAGTTGCACTGGCCTTGCCTTTCCCCTTGGATTACATCAGTGGTGTGGACAAGGGGAACCTGCTGCTGGGTATCAGCTGTTTCCTCATAATTCACTTGCCCAGCCCTGCACTATGAAGACGACATTCCAGCTTAACTTTGTGAGTGGTGATACAACATGGGAAGCAGCAGTTATCGGTAATAAGCCATTGCACTCATTTGGCATACAGTGAGATGTCAGGGGCTGCTTTCAATGGTAGGAGAGATACTTTGATCTCATTAGGCAGCTACCACCAACTTTAGGTTGGGCAGCCCCCAACCACATAAGTGCTGCCTCACCATGATCCATTTGTTCCTATGTGTGTGGGGGGCTTAAGGAACTCCCAATAGGTGGATCATTAACCATACACCCGGAAAAACAAAAAATAACAAAATATACCTTTAGGCTGGGCACATGGAACATAAGGACAATGACTACAGGCCTTATGGAAGATCTGCAGAACATCAGTGATGCTCAGAAGACAGCAATCATTAACAACCAGCTGAGCAATTTGCAGATGGACATTGTGGATCTCCAGGAAACAAGGCTGTCATCCATTGGACATCTCAGGGAGAAGGACTTTACATTTTTCTGTGATGGGAAGTTTCCAGAAGAGACTAGGGAACATGGTGTTGGTTGCACAATCAGTAACAACCTTAATGGCTCAGTCATACCACCAAATATGGGAAATTAAAGACTGCTGAAAATACAGCTACAAACACCAGTGGCTATGGTCAACATCTGTAGTGTCCACGCTCCTACTTTAACTTCTACCTAGGAAGTCAAAGACAAGTTGTATGATGAACTTAATGTTGCCATCAGTGAGGTCCCTTCTCATGAACCACTATTCATTCTTGGCAACTTTAATGCCAGAGTTGGCAATGGCCATCACAACTGACCATCCTGCCTGGGAAAGCTCGGATCAGGAAAGACTAATGAAAATGGACAGCATCTCCTTGAACTTTTGTCCAAATAAGACCTCTGCATAACCAACACCTTCTTCAATGTCAAGCCCTAGATCAAAACATTGGTACCAGCTTGACCTTCCTCTCCAAACACAGCAGTTTAGGTAGTGTAAGGATAACACACAGTTACCATAGTGCAGACTGTGATACTGACTACTTGCTTATAAGTAGTAAGGTGAACATCTAGGCACAAAGGTTTTTTCATTCTGAAAAGAAAGGAAGGCCAAACACTGATACAGGCAAGACTCATGACCCTTCAAAATTATGCAAGTTTTTTCAAGCACATGAAGAGGCCTTGTCCTGCCCGGATGGCACATACACCAGCAAGAGATGGGAAAAACTATGTGATGCTATTTATAACACTGCAATATCTGTCTCTGGGAAGAAGACAGTCAAGTGTGCTGATTGGTTTGAAACCCACACTGAAGTGCTGACACCTCTGATTGAGAAGAAGAGACAGGCACTAGCTGCATACAGGTCATCTCCCAATGAGGAAAACTTGAAGGCACTCTGGTGTGCTCGGAGTAGTTCAGTGGGATGCAAGTGATTACTGGCTCCAACTCTGCTTCAAGATTCAGCAAGCCGCATACATTGGTAATTTGAGAGGAATGTACAATGGGATCAAGTAAGCCATTGGTCCATCACACAGGAAGATCTCCCCACTTAAGTTGGCCACAGGTGAGGTCTTGAAGGACAAAATCAAGTAGATGGAATACTGGGTGGACCACTACTCTCAGCTGTATGCCAGAGAAACCATAGTTACAGAGAGAGCCCTGCATCCCATCAATCTCCTGCCAACTATGACTGAACTCGATGCTGACCCCACCTTGGAGGAACCCAAAGATGCACTATAAGCACTCTCTTCATGAAAAGCCCCCAGGAAACATGGTATCCCTTCATAAATCCTTAAATGTGCCAATGGTACCCTAATCTCAGAGCTGTAGGCAATACTTTGCCAATGCTGGAGAGAAGATAGTGTACTGCAAGATATGAAGGATGGTAACATAGTTACTATCTATAAGAAAAAGGGTGACAAAAGTGACTGCAATAACTATCATGGCATCTCCCTTCTCTGTACTGCAGGGAAGCAGTTTGCACATGTCCAGAAGAGGCTCCATGTTCTTGCAAAGAGAGTTTTTCCCAATTCTTAGTAGAGGTTCAGAGCTGAACAGGCTACTATAGACATGGTTTTCTCTGTTAGGCAACTACAAGAAAAAGTGCACTGAGCAGAACAAACCTCTGTATATTGCCTTCATTGATCTGGCCAAGGCATTTGACTTCGTCAGATGAAAATGTCTATTTGCAATTCTTGCAAAGATCATCTGTCCTCTCACACTGTAGCATTATTAGGGCCTTCCATGAAGGCATAAAGGTGACCATATGTATGATGGAGCACATCTGAATCTTTCGAGATTCTCAGTGTAGTAAAGCAGGGATGTGTATTGCCTCCAACACTGTTTGATATCTTCTTTTCAGTTCTGTTGAACTTTACTTTTGGAACTGCTACAGGGGGTATCTTCCTCCAAACCAGAATGGATGGCAACCTCTTCAAACTATCGAGACTTAGATCGAAGACCAGGGTGTTTAGGAAAGCATCCAAGAGAGTTCCTGTTTGCTGATGACACAGCTATTGTGGCTCACACTCAGCAAGACTTCAGTCACTCATGACTTGCTTTGTGGATGCATGTATGGAGTTTGGCCTCACAATCAGTTTAAAAGAGGCCCAGATAATGGGTCAAAATATGGGCAATGAGCCATCAATCAGGGTGAGCAACTATGAGCTGGAGGTTGTCCATGAATTTGTGTACCTAGTTTCTACAATCTCTAACAACTTGTTGCTTGACAGTGAGCTCAACAAGTTCACTGGAAAAACCACTACAATGCTTTCCAGGCTAACAAAGAGAGTATGGGCTAATAATAAGCTCACGGAGTACACCAAGGTACAGGTTTATAGAGCCTGGGGTTTACACACTTTACTGTATACCAATGAAACATGGACTCTGTGCTCAAAACAGGAGCAGCAGCTCAATGTAGTCCATATGCGCTGCCTTAGGCACATACTTTGTATCTCATGGCAGGACATGATCCCCAACAGCATAGTGCTTAAGAGGACGAGCACCACCTCTATGGTCAGCCTCCTGAAAGAGACATATGCATTGGTTGGGACATGTTTCATGCAATATGATTGGCCAAATACCGAAAGGTCTCCTTTTTGGAGAACTGGAACCTGGAAAGAGGCTGAAAGGGTGTCCCAAACTACGCTAGAAGGACATATCAAGCATGACATCACCACTCTCTCCATCAGCACGAACACCTGGTACTCTCGCGCCTCAGACAAGTATGCCTGGAAATGGGAAGAGAAGAAACCTCTCACTATGTATGAAACTGGGTCTATATTATGTGATCAAAGAATCTCTTCTTAGAACACATAATAATAGACACACATACAATAAACACTGTAAACTGTGAATGGCCATGTCCTCAATTTTCTTTCTTGGGAAAAACTTCACATGGCCGTAAAATAAAAAAAACAAACTTTAAAACACGAATTAAGTGGGGAGCTTTACCCCCCACACCTCCCTAACTAAATATACCAACTCCGAGATCGCTCTACATTGAAGAAAAGAGCAATTCCCAATAACAGCTAACTGAATCTAAAGCATTCCTTCAAATCAGGTAATCCTAAATCACCTTGTTCTAACTGAAGAGTCGGCTTATCTCACTTAACTCTTATCCCTCCCCCAAACACTTTCATCTCTATTAATTACTATCCACAACTTCTTTTCTGCTGAATATGCTTAACCTGTATATAAAAACTAAAGAGACTAAAAAAAATTCCACTGCTTACAACTTACTATCCATATCCATAATCCAGAACTTCCAGCTTCTCAAATTTTGTACTATCTTTTACTTAGTATCTTCCCACATATCCTTAACTGCCATAAGAGAATTATTCTTAATCCATACTGCTAAATACTTCATCTTATCATGTTCCCATAAATATTTGCATTGCCGAACCAATTCATGTGTAAATACATAGTTTACCACTATAGCTTTTGTTTAATCTTTATTAATTTTATACCCCCAAAAACTTGAAACTGTCTCAAAATATTCCATTACAGTGAAATCTCTTGGTCTGGACTTATCAACTTCAAAATAATACTACATGTAAATACAGACAACTCTTCTTAATTACCATACAATTTATATATTTGAATTTGTGAGTTCCTTTTTTTGCCAGTGGCTCTAAATATAAAACAAATAACAAAGAGGCAAAAGGAAAACCCTGTCTGGTTTCTCTGTTCAAACATAGCTTGTCAGAGAGGTTCTTAAAGTTCATAAGTTAAACAGTAGGTTAGCTACCCTTGTGGCCCATTTTAAGCCTAGCCAATTTTCCTTGGTGAGAATTAAACCCTGCATCATTTCTCTGTGAGGTAAACACTATAACCATTAAGCTAACCCCCAACAGCTATATTTGGGGATGGGCATAATGGAAGGCACCCTCACACCTTAATTATTGTCTCCAGCCTTCATAGATCCTCCTATTTAGTTGTACTGTTCTATCACAAAATGCGCTCACTTCATACTTTATGCTATAAATGCATAGCCATTAACAGCTTGTTACTCTTTCTTGTTTTAATTTTGTTTTAGTTAGGAGAAAAAGCCACACTTAACTTCCAATTCCTCTTGTATCGTGGCAGCTTCTGAATAAATCAAAATTACTATTAACTCACCATTCCCTAAAGCCGCTGTGGTTTATGACTGCAATGACAGTGGTAGTTGCTTTGCAAATCATGGTAGAAGTAAGCCGATTAAAAATATGGCCATATAGTCAGGAGGCAAGGTCAGTTTTCTCAAACTACTTAGTCAAACAAAATCACAACTACATAAAGGCAGCAGTGCTCAATGCTAGAAACCTAAATAAAAGCTGCACTCTGTACAAGCATTCAAATCAAAACCATAGAAAAGGCAGCAATGCTCAATGCCAGAAGCCTGAATAAGAAGTTGCACTTTTACTGGCATTCAAATCCAAACTACATGCAAGGTAGCACTGGCAAATGCTGGAAGTCTAAATAAGAAGTTGCATTCTCCACAGTCATTCTTAATTTTTAAAAATATACACATCTACATAGTTACTGAAACATGGTATCAGTGTAGTGATAAGCACCCCCTGCAGTGCTGGTTTCACTACCTACCACTCTTTCAGACCCACCCCAGAAATGACTGTGCTGTTTGAGGAAGCGTGTCTGTATTCCTAAGAGGACAAATCACATCTAGACTCACACAAGGTGGGTAAATTACCTTGTGCTTCTCCATATCCCACGTACTATCAAATAAAATCACATACATTATGGTCTACTACATCACAGCCTACTACGGTGCCCCCTTCCACATCACCTGCAATTCCTGAGATACATCTAAACAATCTGAAGTCCCTCTGCACTGAATGTGACACTATTCTCCTGGGGGGCTTCAACTATCTTTTCATTAACTGGGAAACTTATAATATCACAAGTAAGTATGCACAACACTTCCTGGATTTCATAAATGCTAGCTTTTAGACCAAGTCATGCGTCTGGAGCATTTCTCCCCGGGCCTTTGCTGAAAACTGGTTTCGTTCCAAGTTGGATTTTCCCAATTAACAAATGTTAAATAAATAAAATAAAGCAGTACATGTCCCAACTAAGTATGCAAAAATACTGACTTTATTCCTCTTCAGTATAATCCCACTATGTAGATGCCCCATCATTGGTCAGATCTGACCACCATTCAGCAACTTGTTTTACCATTTGACCCTTCTTTCCTTAGAGACTATTTTAAGGCAAATCTTTTACACCTAGCTGATGACATAATTAAATTTTAAGCACCTACTTCCCCTTAATGACCTCAACTCCAGCACTACTACATTTGTGGATAGTTTTCCTGCTCCCCTGAAAACATGCATTGAGGCATCAGACACCTCAGAGACAAATACAGTGCCAAGTTGAGGAATAAAGCCCTGTGGTGGAACCTTAGTATCAACAAACTATACAATAAAGAGAAAGAAACTGAAAGGAATAAACTCAATACTTCAGCCTCTAAAAGTGAACTTGAAAAAAATTAACGAATAACTCAGTAGAAAAATCAAATCTTCTAAAGACAAGTATGAACTTAGCGTAAATTGCAACCTATGTTAAAGACAACTACAAAAGATTTTTCAACTATGTCAGAAACCTTAGAAGCAATACCCAACAATGCATTGAGATAATAGAGAACAATATATGCTCATTCCCAAAAGACATAGCCAAAATATTAGTGGACATCTTTAGCTTAAACTTTACTCCCTTTTTTCCCTCTTAACTTTCCTCCCCATATTAGCTTACCCATACCCCATTCAAGTCCTGAGGGCTCTCTCTAAGGCCAAAAACACCATCTCCATGGGTCCAGATATGTGCCAGGCTGCCTTCTTGTCAGCATCAAGAGCAGTCTTGTAGACTTTCTATTAAACCTATTCAATCTTTATACTGGAGGTATAGAGAACTGTTGTAGTCATCCCACTCTACAAGGGGGGGCCCACTACAGGTTATAAGCCTCACTAGCCTTCTCTATAAATGAATGGGGCAGTAAGGGGGAGCCACTACAGATTATAATCTTCAGTAGCCTAATCTATAAGTCAATGGGCCACACCATTACAAAGTTTATTAACAAGGACATCATCAGTCTAGAATTCCATGAGCCAAACCAGTTTGGGTTTGTTAAATGCAGATCGTTCCTCCTAAACCTGGTGGGCTTCTTTTAGCAAGTCACTGATGCACTAGATGCAGGCAGATCATCTTACTCTGCCTACCTGGACCTGGCTAAAGCTGTTGATAACATCTTACATTCTGTTATTATCAACAAACTAATCAAACTAAATGTAAACCCTTATGGCATCCATTGGATAGTACACTGGCTTACTGACAGAACACAGACTTAGTCTTGGAGGTACGCTCTCCTTACAAGGGTTGTTACCAACGTTGTCCCTCAGTGATCGGTCCTTAGGCTACTTCTCCTTGGTAGTTACTTCTCCGATGTCAAGACCTACATCAAGAGCCTGTGGCTGATCACTTCTGCTGATGATTGCAAACTCAGAGCTGTCATAAGCTCCCCAGCTGACTTATGAATTTTCCGGACAAACCTAATGTATAGCCAAACAAATGGTGACCAGACCATAGCCTTAAGCTAAATGGCAAATGATATGGATATGTTACTTTTATGTCTATTTATGCTTGCATTTTTACACACAGCTAGCATAAAGTACTACAGCACTTTCATAAATGTATTTCACATATTAGCTAAGAAGCGGTGGTGGTGCTGCGGTAGCATTGTCGCCTCACAGTAAGACGCTGTCCGGTTCGATTCTCAGTTAGAGCATTTTCTGCGTGGAGACATGCGTGAATGGGCGTACCTTTGTTGAAGGTTGTGCATCAGGGCTGGTAACTCGGCACGTAAAAATAAACTACCAATCATTAGCGTACTGGAGTTCCACTGTGGCGACCCCTAGTCGGGAAAAGCCGAAAGAAACAAGCTAAGAAGGACAGCTTGACTTTTTAGAGTTCATCAGAGCTTAGCAAACAGATGGCAAAAGTTTCTCATAATCATTTAGCCTTGAAAGAAAGTTAGGTATTCTGTAGGAGACATCTGCTGAAAAGGAACACATTAACCTGTCAAAAGCGAAGCACTCCAATATGCATACCTTTGTATCTGGTTACTCCTTACAGTCTTGGAAACGTGTTTATGTGCAATCAAAAGTTGAGAAAGCTATGAACTTTGTATGAAGTAATCTTTTTTTTTCTAAATTTAAGTCATAAAAGGAGTTGCATCTGAGTATACAGTTGAATCTCTCTATATGTTGTGAGATTCCAGTATCAATACTTTATAATAAAATGCGTTTGCATCCAGAATCTTTGACTGTCCATGTTTCAATTAAGTAGCTGCATTATACAGTTTGCTAATGGATTAACCTCTACACAAGAAATGTAGTACTGTGTCCTTTGGAAAACACAGGGACCCATATGCTTATCACACAGAGGACACTGTTCTGAAAACTAACACAGTTATTAGGGATCTGGCCACTTTTATTGACAATTAACTGTCCTTTGATCAGCATGTACCACTATCACCAAGAAAATGTTTTATCTAGCCAGACTGCTTACCAAGGGCATATCTTCGAGGTCAAGGAATTTATCACCTCTCTCTACTCCTCCATCAAAATGCATAATAGACTATAAAAAGAAGTTATGTACCTACCATAACGTTCCATGTTAGTTGTCTTCATCTCGCCTTCCTTCTTGTTGTTTGGGTTCAGAGCCGATCCTCGGCTCCAACTCGGCCATCTTCTGTAGCTCAAGAGTGGTTTACTGGCTCGAGGCTACCCCTTATCCCATAATGCCCAGAGTCAGCTACCCAGATCTCATTTGTGATAGCGCACACTAGACATAAGTAGAGTAACCAGTTACCTAAAAACTGGTTGTCCAATACACCTAAACAAGGAAAGAGTCATAAATTACCTGGCATGTGAAGTAATAAAAGATACTCAGACAGTGAAAACAAAAGGAACTCCTCTCAATCCTCTAGGAAGGGGGAAGGAGGGAGGGATGCAAGAAGGAAGGCAAGATGAAGACAACTAACATGGAACATTATGGTAGGTACATAACTTCTGTATGTTAAGTTGTCCATCTCGCCTTCATTCTTGCTGTTTGGGACAGTGTCCCTAGCACCTAAAATCCTGGGTGGCTCATTGGAACAGACTCTTCAGAGCAGTAGAAACAAAGGAAGCTCTGCTCTGGGAGACCATATCCACCTTGTAATGAGAGATAAAAGTATGAGGGTTTGCCCAAGTGACAGCTGCACAGATTGAGTCTATGGGCAACCTAGACTGAAAGGCTACAGAGGTGGCTAATGCTCTAGTAGAATGACCTTCTGGTTTAGCTGGTAGCTCTTTATTTCGTAACTGATAAATAAAGGCAATAGTATCAGATAACTATCTGGATAAGGTCACCTTAGAAACTGGAAGGCCTTGTTTGTTGAAAGCATAAGAAAGAAATAACTGGTCTGACTTTTAGTTCTTTAGTTCTATGGAGGTAAAAACACAATTGTCTGTGCACATCCAATTGGTGGAGCTTGTATTCTGCCTTGTTGCTGTGATTGGGAAAGAAAACTGGGAGATCTATGGATTGATTTAAATTGTTCTTTGAGCAGACTTTAGGAATAAAGGATGGATTGGTCCTCAGAGAAACTCTGTCCTTGTGAAACACCAGGTAAGGAGGATGAACACATAGTGCTTGAAGTTCTGAGACACGTCTAGCTGAAGTGATATTAACCAGAAAAAGTGTCTTCCAAGAAATAAATTTTAAGGAACATGATGCTGCTGGTTCAAAGGGAGGCAAAACTAAGGAAGCTAAAACTAAATTGAGATCCCAAGGAGGAGGAGGAGGATCTCTAACTGGGGGTCTAAGAAGAGATGTTCTTCCCCTAAAGGCCTTGCAGAGCTTATGAGACATTATGCTAGAATTAAACATACCGATATGAAAATTAGAAATGGCAGCTAGCTGTACTCTAATGGTAGCAGAAGCTGCACCAGACTGAAAACGTTGTGCTAGAAATTCAAGAATTTCATGAACTGGGGCTGAGAAAGGATCCAAATTTCTAGATTCTTCCCAGTAAGAAAACCGTTTCCATTTACTAGCATACGTTCTCTTCATAGTAGAATTATGTGAGGAAATAATAATATCACGGACTGCTAGGGAGATATTGGAAAGCCTGGCTAAGGTTGGAAGAGGAGTAACCAGCCTGTGAGCTGGAGAGTTTGAAGGTATTGGAGCAACCCGCCTGATTGATGAATCAGAAGATCTGGAACTGGGTCCAGAATCCACTGTTGATCCAGAAGGTGGAGGTGCAGGAATGGGAACCATATCTGTCGAGGCCAATATGGGGCAATGAGGATCATTTTGCAACACAACAATTTTGCTTTCTGTATGAGTTTTGGTATTAGGGGAAAAGCATAAAGGAGTCCCTGAGGCCAATCATGGACTAGAGCATCTCTGGGTATATGACCTGGAAGAGGAAGTAGGGAGAAGTAGCTGCTGCATTTGTTGTTGAGAGGAGTGGCAAATAGATTGCAGCAAGGCTGTCCCCATTTGCGGAAGATAAGATCCGCAACTTCCTGATTCAGAGACCACTCGTGAGGCATGAAGATAGCTCTGCTGAGCCTGTCCGCTATGACGTTGGATTTCCCAGGGATGTGCATTGCTATCAGAAAATGCTGGGAGGAAATCGCCCATTGCCACAGTCTGAGTGCTTCTCGACACAAGGGGTAAGACCTGGTCTCACCCTGTTTGTTGATGTACTACACCACTGACCTGTTGTCCGTTTGGATTGCAATGGTCCCGGAAGGAAGAAAGTCTTGAAGGGCTTGAAGGGCTTACAACGCTAGGAGCACTGCTCTCACTTTTAGGACACTGATATGCAGATGGTACTCGTGAGGTTGCCAAGTGCCTTGGACTGTCCTGCCTAAATAATGTCCCCCTACCCTATCAGGGAGGCATCCGTGGTCACTGTGGCTACCAGAAGTGGTTGTATGAAAGGTCTGCCTTAAATTACTAGTGGGGAGATCATCCACTAAGAAAGGTGCCTTTTGCAAGTTTCTGTGATCAGGATCATGTGAGACATGGCTAGCTCTTGGAAAGACCACTGCGTGAAAAGAAGCCACTGAAGGATTCTCATGTGAAAACGCACTAATGGGACATGAAGAATGGTAGCTGCCATGGAGCCCACTGCGTGAAAAGAAGCCACTGAAGGATTCTCATGGGAAAATGCGCTAATGGGACAAGAAGAATGGTAGCTGCCATGGAGCCTAGCGCTTGGAGGACATATCTGACTTGAATCCTTTTGCTCTGCATTAGAATTAACACTTTTTGACGAATAGTGGAAACTCTTTCCTGTGGTAATCTTGCAAACATTTCTTTTGTGTTTAATTCTGCTCCTATTTATGTGACAGACTGACAAGGCAACAAGGCAGATTTTTCAAAATTTACTGTAATGCCTAGTTGAGTGCATGATTTGATTGTATAATCTCGTGCCTCTAAGAGTTGATGCCTGGTGGTAGCAGTCAGGAGCCAGTCGTCTAGATAGGGAAACACCTGGAATCCTTGACACCTCAGGTGAGCCGTGACTACTGCCATATACACTTGGTGAACACCCTGGGGGTTGAGGTGAGACCAAAGGGCAGAGCTCTGAACTGGTAATGACTGGCCCCTATCCGGAAGCGAAGAAATCTCCTGGAGCATCTGTCCATCTTGATATGGTAGTACACGTCCTGAAGATCTATCGAGCACATCCAATTGTCCTGACCCAGAAAAGGGAAAATGGACTGCAGTGTCACCATCTGGAACTTTTTTTTTTGTACAGATTTGTTCAATCTGCTGAGATCCAGTATTGGTCTCCAGTCCCCTGTCTTTTTTGGTACTAAAAAGAATCTTGAGTAAGTTCCTGATCCTAATTGGTCTGCGGGGACGTCTTGAATGGCTCTTTTTTCTAGCAGTCTTGAAACTTCTGTGACTGCTTGATCCCTTAGATTGAGTGGGACATCTGGGATGGACTTTTCTGATTCTATGGGGGATTGATGGAAGGGAATTTTGTAACCTCCAGATATAATGCATAGTACCCATCTGTCTCTTGTTATATTTTGCCAGGCTTTTGGGTACAGCGAAAGTCTTCCCCCAATTTCCTCCAGAGGTGAGCAGTCGGGCAACCCTTCAGGGATGCTGGAAGGGCTTGGCAGAGAAGGTTTCTCCGTCACCCTTGTTTTGTGGTGCCCCCCTGCCATGAGGGTGGCATCAGTTATTGTTGTTTCCCCCTCTGCCCCTGGGGGAAAAAATCACCACGAGTGTCAGGCAAAGGACCCTGGGATTTTCAAAACCACATCTTTCCGCTCTTCTGACCCTTGGGATAAGGTCTGGAAGGGTGGAAAAATGGACTCCCATGGCAGAGAGAGTCTTGCCTTCCTGCTCACACCTGGTCAATGTGTCTTTCACCTGAGACCCAAAGAGAAAGGAGCCATCAAATGGAGTATTGGTGAAGGACACTTGAAAGGGTTCCGCAAACTGACACAGTAGCATCCACGCATGTCTCCTGAGAGCCACACCTGTCCCTGTGGCTCTGCTCGCTCCATCGGCTGCATAGGAAATCAGCCTCATGGAGGAGTTGACTATGGAATTAAGAGCTGCAAGTTGAGAAGCTAATTTGGCTGGTACTCCCTCAGCTGTAGGATCTTGAAGGGTATCTCCAAGCTCTTTCAGGATATCCCTTTGAAGATGTGTAAAATGGCATAGATAGTTCAGGGACCTCATTGAAAAGGTCGCTGAAGCAAACATTCGCTTTCCATATCTGTCCATCGTCCAAGACGCTTTGTTTGGAGGATGAACAGATGAAGAGGTTTCTGCTAAGTCTTTCTTGGTGGCTGCTGCTACCACCATGGCATCAACGGGCACACCTTTGGAGAGGAATTGTTTGTCCTGGGGAACTGTAATAAATTTGGTCTCCTCGGAGTAGGTTCCACAGAATCTGGAGCTGACCAACCCTTTCGAGCCACTACAGACATGAGTGGACCGAAAGGAGGAGATACCCAGGAGGTAGAAGGTCGGGAACCGAATGCGTCCAGGTATACAGAATCATCCTTGGTAGGGGCTAGGGAAGTCCAGTCCCCATTCTGTCTAAGCATTTCAAGGATGTCCAAAAAGGAAACATCTTCAGAGGGGGACCTTGGGGACCCTTCCGATTCATCCATGTCTGTATCTGAGGTGACAGACTCAGGGGAGTCCATGTGCTTCCTCTTGCACTTCTTCTTCTGAACAGGCTCTTCCGAGTGATCAGGCGAGGCTTCGGAAGAAGAGGGATCACCCAATGGGGTGTCCTGGGGCATAGGTTCCCTACACTTGGGGTCTGGAGGAGGAGAAGAGGTTGGAGCAGACACCATGGGTGGCGGAGCTGATGGAGCTGGCAGTAGAGCTGTTTCGGGGGACAGCACACTCTGCATGACCTCAAAGGCATCCTGACCTCTAGGCCGAGAAAGCTCCGGCTCTGAAGAGACAGGAGTCCTTCTCCGCATCGAGGGTGATGGCTCCGAGGCCGATGTTGGAGCCGAGCTCACCTGCGCCGAAGTTCCGAGGGGGAGAATGGGGACAGACAAGGGTCCGATGCTACTCCCCCCATCAGAGCCGACGGGAGAGCCCCGGTGCCCAGATCCCTTGATAGGTGCAATCGAGGTAATCGGAGCCGATGTCGGAACCAAAGGAAGGATGATGATCGGCAAAGACGGTTCTACTACCTGCAGATCCACGATCTCTGGCTCCGAGCTAAATGTAGTCAGAGGAGGAACGAAAGTAGAGGCGGTTGGAGCAGATACCTGCTGAGGTGGGCTGGACAGTAATTTTGCCAGGGCCTGTGACTTAAGCAACCTACTTACTACTCTCTCCACATCATGATCCAATAATCTAGAGGATTGAGAGGAGTGGGAAGAATGATGGCTACGTTCACTCTGTAACAAGGGTGACTGAGGTGCTGAGTGGATGGGCTCCAAGGACAGAGACCTCAGTCTCTTATGGCTCCGAGATGGCCCTGAAATAGCAGACTGAGCTGACAGAGGAGATGCCTTGTCGGTGCCAGCCGGCACCGACATACTTGGTTGGTCAAGTAAAGGAGTCGGCTCTGAAGGTGGAGTCGATAGCTTGACAGACTTAGGGGATTTCGCTTGCTGAGTACTTTTAGCCAGAGAATCCTGAGGCTTCAATAATCTCCGAAGGATTAATTTGTTTTTGTGCTCCTGCAGGACCTTTGGACTAAAAGCATGACAAATAGAACAGGAGTCCTGCAGGTGAACAGCGCCCAAACAATATACACAACTAGTGTGCCCATCTGTCAGAGACATTTTCTGACAGCATGAGTCACACTTTTTGAAGCCAGATACCTTGGTATCTTTAGACATTTTCCTAACAACAAACTAAAGAACCACAATAACAATAAGAAAAAAAGTTATAATAATTATTAAAACTTAAATGGCTAACCTAATAGAGGGGGAGGAGAACTCTCTAAGTTAAAACGAGTTCAAGGGAAAAGAGGCCTGCGGAAAGGAGCAATGGCCAACAAAGCACACACACACACACACACACACACACACACACACACACACACACACACACTATAAGGTGATAAAGGGTATAAGTACTAAGAGACCAAGGTTAATAACACTTTTACAATTAAAATTTTACAATAACAGCAAAAATATGTAATACGGAACAATACTAAGCCTGAGCCAGTAACGAAGCAACCTCGCAGCTGAAGCGGCAAACGAGATCTGGGTAGCTGACTCTGGGCATTCTGGGATAAGGGGTAGCCTCAAGCCAGTAAACAGCTCTCGAACTATAGAAGATGACAAAGTCAGAGCCAAGGATTGGCTCCGAACCCAAACACCAAGAACGAAGGAGAGATGGACAACTTAACATTGCCTGTTTCAGTAAGCACTTATCTAAACAAATGACTGCTCAAAAGGCCACAACATTTCCTCATACAGAGAGCCATGGGCATGTCTTCTTTGTGCTACACAGACCACCTTAAAGCACTCTATGTCATTTCTGTTTCCTATAGACTCTTGAGGGGTAGACTCCCACCTAGCTAACAAAGCCTAGAACAATCTAGTCCTATGTGCCCTCCTATGCAACAGCAAAACAAAACACCATAAATACCTGCTTAACAGAACTAACCTTCTACCACAGCATAAATAGGACCTGCTGGTGAGACAGATCTCTCTCTCTCTCAAAAAGCTCTTATTTAATTTAATGGACTTCCCTTGGATGTAAAGCAAAGCTATTCCCTGACCCTCTTTAAATACAGCCTGGACAAACTAATGGAAAATTAAATTCACCAAAGGTAAGACTCCTCAAACCCTCATTGAAAGGGGATGAACTAAGGTAGTTGTTTATTCATGTTGTAGGAGTACTAACAACCTGGGATTTGTAGTTAGGGCTATAAATTATCTGCACACTCAACAACCTAGTATGCGCCTATCAACCAACACATATTTATTCAGTAATGGCATAAACAAAATGTCATCTCCATCACCCAATCACATTAATATATTTCCACTCTAAAAATCAATGTAAATTTGGAGCAATTTGCCCTCCTTCCTACATACTATTTGATAAACTTGAAATTTGTTTGTGTCTTTCGGCTTTTCCCGGTTAGGGGTCGCCACAGCGGAACTACGGTCCGCTAATGATTGGCAGTTGATTTTTACGTACCGGCTTGACAGGCCTGATGCACAACCTTCAACGAAGGTACGCCCATTCACGCATAAAAAAGAATAAATAAGAATGGCTGTTAGTGGTCAATAAGGTAACATAATTGCCTTGTTTGAAGACTGTCGGGTGCAAATATTTTGTACATCCACCTATCCACCCAGTTTCCATACCTGCTTTCATCCAACAGGGTGTGAAGAGCTTCAACCAGCAATCTACAGATGTAAATAATTAGTCATCTGCAAGTAGACACCAGCCCATCACAAGGTGCACAATTACTCACTCATTCATACTCGCAGACATCAAAAGTCAGTGTAGCATTGCTGATCAAACTGCCAACATGTATTTGAAATGTGGCAAAAAAAGATACTAGCAATAACATTACAAAATAAAAACAGAAGATACAGGCTTGTCATGTAAGGCACCCTGGCCAAGAAGTGAACTGGCAGCTCAAGCTGTGACAAAGCAACCCTAATGACTGTACTGCCCAGATTATGTCCAATAGAGACAAAAAGGTAGCATAACACAAAGGAATGTCAGGCAAGCAAACAAACTATGAACAAATATGGTAATGTTCTTAATGAAAGTGTATAGAGTCCAGACATCTTCTGACACGTCTAAATAAATTGAATGGATTCCATTTGGTTATCCCAAACGTACAACGGCAACAGGGACAAACGTGGGGAATTCAAACACAAAGGAAAGAGCAATAAGTAGGTTGGAAAGAAAAGTATCTGAGCTGAAAAGGATGGTGAGAAAAAGATAAGAAGGCCCAGTTAACAGAAGGATGTACAACAAAAGCACAAGACCTAAACGGAAATAGCCAACAATCGCCACAGAAGAAATGTTTTTATTATTCAGTCTAGTGCCTCGGCCAGAAAGCCTTCAAGGAGTAGCTAAACATTAGAATAACAATAAATATACAGACTAATAAAACAATTAACACATCAAAAACAACAATTAACTAGATATTTACAATTAAATTCAGTATTTAACCCTTTTGGGATAACCTATTATATTTTAAAATAAAAACAGCTTCCTTATACAGCAATTTCTTTCAAAGAGACTAATTCCCCCATATGTACATCAACGTGATCCAAATACATCCTTTAATAAGTTTAAAATTACTAAAATGATGTTTCCTAAAATTAACTGCTTGTGGATTATAACAAGTCTCATTTCTTATGTCTGTAATATGTTCCTGGAATCTCACTTTAAACATTCTTTGGCTTTCCCCCACATACAATTTTTCACACGGACATTTTAAAATATAAATAACTCCACCAGTACAACAAGAAAAAATCTGCTTAGGACTAAAATTAACTCCGTTAATTAAAAAAAAACTGTTATCTACATAAAGGACAAACAGAGCAGTTTCCACATGCAAAAGTACCAGTTTTGGGGGAGATTTGTCCACAAACCCTAACATCTGGCATCTGAAGCCTACTATGAACCACCATGTCTGCTATACTACATCCCTTTTTAAACAAGACTAAAGGCTTCTCCTGTAAAATATTAAATAACAGAAGGATGTAGTCTGATGAATTGAAGGAAAAATGTAGCAGTAGTCCTCGCAATGGAAAGCCCTAAACCAGAATTCAAATATATAAAAAGCATGACAGGTCTTGTGATATGATGAAAAAATGACTAGATGAAGAGGGGTAACACAGAACAGTGATTCAACAGCAAAGTAAGTCAGTGCGAGACATGAAAGCTGGTCGGGGACATGCGATGATGCTTTGAATCATAATCATTCCCACAGTCAACAAGGACAATTCTTGCACGCAGCTCCAAAAGAGGTGCCCAGAAATCTTTACTTTAATGGCAGTAACGGTGGCACAGACTATAAATGTGCCCAAAGGTTGCTAGTTATCATCACTACCACGGTACTGATGGATTTATAACATGCAAGCTAGCAGCCAGTGTATGGAAGAAGCAGTAGGCCACACAGAGTCAACATAATTTCACAATCCCAAGGTAATGGAGATCTGCTTACAGTGACTCAAAGGTGCCTGTAGGGGACATAACAGTGATCATTCTGAATGCAGGTAATGGAATAAAATGTCTTTACATGCACCTGAAGGACTGAAGTTGTACAGGCCTGTGCTGTTTGTATATATCAGCCTTGGCAGAGAATGAAGAGAGGGCATGTGCCCCAGGGAACAAAGATGCATGTCATGTGATGCTTTGATACTGACTGGAAGAGAAGAAAGCAATTCATAGTTAGAGGTGACGTACACCCCAACTAGGGTTTGAGATGTGACCACTCAGGGTCTGCTGGTGGTTCCATATGTGCATCTCAAGAATTTAGGTGTCCATTTATTTGCTTATCAGGCACTACCTTTGCGTCTAAAGGAGTGTCCCCTTTGACTGGTTTCTGTATATCACTAACACTGTATCACTCCTAAACTGTTTAAGAGGGGATAGGATGAGGTATGATGCTAAACTGCTTTTCTTAAGTGCATGTTTTTTATTACTGCAGTGATTTATGTTTATTCTTAATTTGTAAATGATGTTTTGGAAAATATACCTAAATAAAGAAGAAGTTGAAGCTGTTATATAACAGCAGAAGAGAGAAACAGAAGGACCAAAAATGGAAGTTATGTGCTTACCATAACTCTGGGTCCTTTTCATCATAGTATATCTGATATAACTACTGGGACACAAGCCACTTGGATCCGATATGGCCATCTGCTAATGTTTATTTGTCTCATGCTCCTTAGCAAAATTCTCCCACAATTCCCCATAACCTCTTCTGTCCTCAGATTGAATTTGCTGACCAAGTAGCAATAGGAATGGGAAAAAAAAACATTCAGCTATGAATTGGGAAGGGGTAGCAGAGCTTCAAAATTAATCTGCTGGATCCTTCCCAAATGGTGACAATTTGTAATGGAGAATGAGGCAGAGATTTCATATCGACGTTCTGATTAATTTCCTAGCTCGAAAACCTCCAGTGCTGAACCAGGAACCAGGGAAGGAGAAGGTAATAGTGACTGTGGGCCAACTTGACCAGCCCTGGAAACTGAGGGGGATGGAATGACTCCATCTCAATCTGTATCTTCAGAAAAACAATAATCATTCCATTCGAACCCATATCGACTGCATTCCTGGAGGTGATGACAGACCACAGGGATGAAGTAGAAAGAGTACAAGAGGTCAAAGAACAAGACAACTCCTTCTCAGAGGGGTGCCTCTGGGAGACTTTGTTAGAGCTGGAATGACGATCAGTTCCAAAGTAGTCACAGCTGGCAGAGAAGCTGCTAATACCATTACTGGTGCCAAAGGCAGATGTGCTGCATCCTAGCAAGGGTTTTCTGGAGGCAAGAACTACAAGCGTCTTCAGGATTTCTTTTCCCTGATTCCTTCCCCTTTTCCTTTTCTTGTACATTTTGTTTCTCCTTTCCCCTGCCTTTTCATTTTTTTTTTTTTGATTTGGCAGAGACAGAATCCTAAAGCCCAGGAAGCAGATGTGCTTTTAATATTAACTTGTTTCTGTGGTCTGCTAAGGAACTAGACCCAAGGGACTTGCAAATGCCACATTCCGCTGAGAAATGACAAGGCCCCAGGCATATCACACAAAGATTGTGGGTGTCCTGAGGTGGGATTTTATGGCCACAGTTCTTGAGGCTCTTATCTATGAAACGATAAAAACAAGAATGACAACTGCAATAATAACAAAAGCAGTAGTCAGAAGAGCCAATACACCCAGGAAAAGCGAAACTTCAAAACTCTACTTCTCTAACACTAGAAAACAGGTAATATCAATCTGTAAATATCTAAACAGATGAAAAGGATACATGCTAGGCCTTCTACTCAACACTGCAAGGAAATGAAATTATTTTTAATACAAAATAAGCTAAACAGAGCAGAAGAACAATTTTACAAGAAAGTTGAAGAAAGAGAAAAAAGGATTATTAATTATCTTTTCATAATAACTTGAAGAAGCACTTAGCTGAAGCACATAAATCTGTCCTATCGCTCATGGTGGCAAATGAAATCTGAGGGCAGACAGGACACAGCAGAAATATGGGAGAGTTTTTCTGAGGTGCCTGAGATGAAGAGCAAGAGCAGATGGCTGTATCAAATCCAGCAAGAGGCACATGTTCCAGTAGTGGGACAGGATGAAATAGGCCTGATGTACTCAGCAGCAGAAGCTGAGAAAGAACATAGTTTAGCTTAACCAAGATGGGTGAACACACACTGCATGAAATGAAAATTGGCCACTAGTGGTTATGCAGCAGTGGTTCATCAGGTTATTAACACTGCTTTGATGCCAGCAGATCAGAAGACTGTAGGTTCAATTCTCACACTTGGCACCTAGGTTCATGTTCTAACATAGGCAAAGCAGAACAGCATGAGATGGTACTACTGTCCTGACATGCATATGTGAGAATGTAAACACACTGAGCAGAGTGGAGGAGAGGTGTTGACTACACCTCTGAGCTGAGATATACAAGTATCCTGTTTTTTTTTGGATTATTTATACTGATTATTGTTTCTAGCAATTTATATATAGCACTTTTTACTGCCTGCTGCATAGTTTTTTAGTGTATTTTATTGCTATTAATTAATATGCACGGCTAACTGATTTGTTTGCAGTTAAAAGCATTCTGTAGAGTCTCATTGCTCTTTATCTGTTTAAAAACTCTCATTTTGTGGCTTTCTGTAGTGCTTACTGTCTGTAGGCTAATAGCTTTAGTATTGTCCTAGTTCAGATTTGCTGGCTCTGGGCTTGTTTCTTTCTACAGTGATTGTTCAAAGCACATGAACAGGCCATCTTGAATTAGCAGATGCCGTTCTTTACCTTGGCTAGATTGTGTTAATTGGCTGCTGGCTAGTGGGGCTGGTTCTTTTGTGTTTTTGTGAAAAAAAAAGTTGTCTAAGGTTGTATCTTCTGGTATTTAAGCCCTAAGTTTGAGAGGATTTCTGTCTATACACACAGAGCAGAGTGGAGGAGAGGTGCTGACTACAACTCTGAGCTGAGATATATAAGTATCCTGGTTTTTTTGGATTATTTATACTGATTATTGTTTCTAGCAATTTATATATATAGCACTTTTTATTGCCTGCTGCATAGTTTTTAGTGTATTTTATTATTAACTAATCTGCACAGGTAACTGATTTGTTTGCAGTTAAAAGCATTCTGTAGAGTCTCATTGCTCCTTTATCTGTTTAAAAACTCTCATTTTGTGGCTTTCTGTAGTGCTTACTGTCTGCAGGCTAATAGCTTTAGTATTGTCCTAGTTCAGATTTGCTGGCTCTGGGCTTGTTTGTTTCTACAATGATTGTTCAAAGCACATGAACAGGCCATCTTGTATTAGCAGAAACCTTTCTTTACCTTGGCTAGATTGTGTTAATTGGCTGCTGGCTAGTGGAGGCTGGTTCTTTTGTTTTTGTAAAAAAAACTTGTCTAAGGTTGTATCTTCTGGTATTTAAGCCTTAACTTTGAGAGGATTTATGTCTATACACACTGAGCAGAGTGGAGGAGAGGTGTTGACTACAACTCTGAGCTGAGATATACAAGTATCCTGTTTTTTTTGGATTATTTATACTGATTATTGTTTCTAGCAATTTATATATAGCACTTTTTATTGCCTGCTGCATAGTTTTTTAGTGTATTTTATTGCTATTAACTAATCTGCACGGGTAACTGATTTGTTTGCAGTTAAAAGCATTCTGCAGAGTCTCATTGCTCCTTTATCTGTTTAAAAACTCATCTTTTTGTTGCTTTCTGTAGTGCTTACTGTCTGTAGGCTAATAGCTTTAGTATTGTCCCCACCCTCACTGTTGGTGTCTTGCTGTTATACTTGGTGGCTTTGCAGTTGCCTGTCCCTACTGTAAATCTGATCTGGGACCCAGTCTAGTGTCATTAGCTCATTCTACCTAATACAGAGAGAACATTTGATAAGGCCTTCTGTTTCTCCTTTTTCCCTTTAAAAAAAACATTGCCTGAATCTCCTTGTGTTCTGACTGTGCTTCTCAAACATTTTGGAAATATAGAGTATATTTTAGAGCATTTATTATAACTGTAATTGCCTTAATATTGCTACAACTCAAGTGCTCTAGGTTGCACTGCATCTGAATTGTTTGTGTGTTTTAGCTGTTTTTCTGTATATATATATATATATATATATATATATATATATATATATATAGACATCTCTGTATATGTCGACTAGCTACTTATTCTGCTGTATTACTGCCTCTTAAATCGTTTTTCAGTTGTGCACTTGCCTTGCTTCATTTAAAAAGTTTTAAATTGCTAATTTTGTAGAGTTTTAAATGCATTTACTGTTTAGGACTACACACTCAAGTGTGTTAGCCTTTTCTGTGTTTATTTACTGTATTATTGCATTGTTTATCCTGTTTCAAAAAAATACTATCTTGTTTGCTCATTTCCCACCTTTCCTAGCCAGTCCATATCCCAGACTTTGCTTGTCTCAGGACTTTACTTTTTGTGTTCAGAGCTATCCAGACCTTGCTGTGTTAGAGGGAAGTCCTACTGCTTATCAGTAGGACTGGTGAGCATTGTACTGCCTATCTAACGCTAGAGGGGTGGTTTCCAGCTCTGAAATTGTAATTATATTAGCCTTTTTGGGCTGATTTCTATCCCTTTCAACTTTCTGGCTTAAAAATGCATGTGTTTGCACATTTTTTGCATCGTGCAGCACTGTGAGGCTATAGTTAAACTATTCCAGGTGCCAGAAAGTATGCTCTTCAAATTTTCCCTTAGAACTAGCTGGTTTCTCAGTAGTAGCACTAAAATCTGAACCCCTGTGACTAGCACTTGCTCTACAACCTGCCGGAAAGCACTACAAAGCCTGAAACTGATACAAGCACTCAGCTCTCCTTGTCAATAAGGAGAAATTAATCATAGGCACTAAACAGCCTATAATTGCAAAGTACCTTGCAAAGGTAATGGAAAACAGCTCTTAAACTTTACAAAAAAGCACCTAAATAGGCATGTCCAAGGGTCAGCTTCCGGTGATTTCTCCTGTCCACCTGGTGAATCTGGGCATACTGGGGCAATGCGGCAACTGCCTCATGTACACAGACAATCCTCTCCTCCTACTACCCAACACTACAACCTGCGAGAGATGCACTTACATAGGCAAACTGGAAGCAAAGCTCTCTCCGGCCAAGATTGTGCTAGACAGTCAAGAGGAGAAGGTTAACACCTGCATTACACCACAAGCAACTCATAGCCCTTCAAAACCCACACCATCAACACCCACACACAGCAGCACTACACCCACATATACGGAGGCCCTTAACATTAATCTGCCCAAGCAACAAGGACCTCCGAAGCTGAAACGCAAACAAACACCAGTCACAACCAAAGTGTCACATAGCTCACAACACCAGTGTGCCACCCAACAACAGCCCCTAAGGCAAGACAATGTACCCAACACTTTAGTCATAGGTGACTCTATAATCAGACACACTGATGTCCCACTCGCCAGGATGAACAAGGAGAAAATAACAGTCAGCTGCCTGTCCGGTGCCAGGATCCGCCACATAACGCATGCACTCAAGTCACTCCACAACAAGTACAAATACAACTCTGTCATTGTCCATGATGGAGTGAATGACTTGCGACGTACCTCCCTGGACTACATGAAAAGAAACATGGAAGAGCTCTTGGATCATGTGACCCAGGCAGGTATGACCCTAGCCCTGAGTAGCATCCTGCCTTCGCCCAGAATGATACCACAGTTTAAGGACAAAATGATTGGCTTCAACAATTGGCTAAGCTTCTGGTGTCATTCAAAGGGGATCCAGTATTTATCTGCCTGGGAAGACATGATCGACAAACCACGATGCTTTGCCAGAGATGGTCTGCACCTGTCACCCCTGGGATTCAGGTTACTGGCTAAAGCTCTTGCCACCCCTATAGTGCCGTTTTTAGGCAAGGTTCAAAGGATAATACCACCACCATAACAGATACAAGCAAGCAAAATCTGAAGGTAATGCTACTCAATGCTCAAAGTCTAAACCTCAAAATGCACTCTCTCGAGGCACTCCTAAAAATGGAGAACATCGATATCTGTGCAGTAACGGAGACCTGGTTCAAGGCTCCAGAGAGCACCCCTGCAATACCAGGCTACAATTCTTACCACACTTTTCGGCCACAAAACCAAGACCGAAACACTAAAGGTGGAGAAGTGTCCATATTCACCAAGGATATTCACACCTCCAGGCTAGTTGCCCAACACAATTCATCTGCAATTCTCCAGGTGCAAATAACACTAAGTAAGACTGCAATCCAAACTGTAGCTTGCTACAGATCCCTCAACATGCCCCAAGATTCTCACTACACCTTTCTAAACATACTGGAAAATATTAAGATACAACCAAACACCCTAATACTGGGTGATTTCAACAACCCTGCCATTAACTGGGAAAACTACTTTGGTACCAACTCCTTTTTCCCAATGGTTCTTGGAATTCATAAATTCCAACCCCCTGGATCAACTAATCCATTGTCCCACCAGAGGCTCAAATATCTTAGACCTGGTCATTACCAACATGACAGATAGATGCTCCACATCAGTGGTCACCCCCTCATTGGTCAGGTCTGACCATAAGCAAATCACCCTTGACATCCAAATCCCACCCCCACCCCCCCAGTAAGGAAACCTCCTTAAAAAACTTCTCCAAAGCCAACTTCATGCTACTGAAGTCAGAAGTGACAAACTTCACGACACCCATGCAGACGGGATCTGGAAGTTCGATTGCAGAATCCTACACTAAGGCACTGTACGAGCACATCCACTTATGCATGAATCGTGCCATCCCAAATAGAACCAAGATGCTCTTCTCCAAAAAAAGGAAGCCAATCTGGTGGTCCCCTGCTATAAACAAACTATACAACAGAAGGAAGAAACTGTTGCAGAAAAGAGGAAAATCCCAGGATGCAAAAAACTCCCTCACCAGCCTCAGTAAGAAGCTGAGATCCCTCATAAAATCCTCAAAAGCTAGTTACGAAAATAAAATTACCAAAGATTCTAAAGACAACCACAAGGCATTTTATAATTATGTCAAGAATCTAAATGGCAATGTTCAGATCTGCTCTAGCTACAACAGAATGGCATTAAATATACTGATCCCAAGGATATTGCCAATATCCTGGCAGATCGATATAGTGCCAACTTCACCCCCCTATCACCCCCTAAAGGGCCCATCTCAATACCAAAAGATTGCCAAATTCCGGTAATCACGGCCACACAGTTAGAAACTGCACTCTCCAAAGCTAAGAATACAGCATCCATGGGACCAGATGACATCCCAGGCTGTGTACTACATGAACTACAAAATGAACTGGCACCTCACCTAAGTGTCATGTTTAATCATAGCCTCACCTCAGGCTTCGTGCCCACTGAGTGGCGCACAGCTACAGTTATCCCACTCCACAAGGGAGGATCCACCTTGGATCCCGGGAACTACCGTCCCATCAGTCTGACAAGCCTGATTTGCAAGGGCATGGAACGCATCATCATGGAACTTATAAACAAAGACATTGGCTACCTTCAAACACTGGACCCCACCCAGTTTGGGTTTGTGAAGGGACGATCTTGTCTCCTGAATCTGACTGACTTCTTCAAATCAGTCTCCAGAGCTGTGGACGAGGGTAAGGCGGTCCACACAGCCTATCTGGACCTTGCCAAGGCCTTCAACACCACCCCCCACTCTGGAATCATAGTTAAACTTACTAAGCTGGGCATAAATCCCTACATCACTCGATGGATTGCCAACTGACTTACTGACAGAACCCAGACTGTAAAAGTAGCCGACTCCAAATCCAGCTCCAGACAAGTGGAGTACCTCAGGGTTCAGTCCTGGGACCACTCTTGTTTGGCATCTACTTCTCTGAAGTACAGGCCAACACTAAGGGACCCTGGCTAACAAAGTTTGCAGATGACTGCAAACTGGGAGCCATTACTGAATCCCCAAATGATGTGGATATTCTACAAAAGGGCCTTACAGAAACAGATGCCTGGTGCCAGAGCCATGGGCTCAAGCTTAATGTCAAGAAATGTATAGTTATCCCCTTTGGAAAAAAACATGTACCCATGAATTACCACATAGGTGGCAGGACACTAAACATCGAAAATGTGATGAGAGACTTAGGGACACAGATGGACAGTGGTCTCACTTTCGATTACCACATCACCACAACAGTCAGGGAATCCTTCTATGTGGCACACCTCATCACTAAGGGCTTTTCATCCAGAACAAAGGAGGTCATTGTCCCACTGTACTCATCCCTCGTTAGACCCATTAGAGAGTATAATGCCCCGTTTGGTATGTACCTCACAAGACATCTGCAAAAGCCGGAAAGGCCACAGAAATACCTCGCTAAAAGAATCACAGGCCTAAAGCAGATGCCATATGCTGACCGTCTAAAAAATCTCCAGCTATACTCTGTGGCATATCGTCTACAAAGAGGTGATCTCTGCTCAACACACAAGGCCATGTCAAACCCTGAGCTGTTGGACATGCTCCACTTAAAGAAATCCCAATCAGTCAGAGCCACACACTCCAGGGATCTAAACCTTGTCATCACAATGAACAAAACATGCTGAAGAGATAGGTTCCTGACCCAGAGACTCCCCATACTCTGGAACAGACTGCCCATACATGTCAAGCAGAGCGCCTCATTGGCCCTCTTCAAAAGGAACCTTGATGATTGGAGAGGAGATAAGAAGTTCACCCCAGGGATCATGTCAGTCACCCTGCTAGACAGGGGTCCAGAGAAGTAAATATTGTGGGAAGAAATATCCAGGGAATTGTTATGGCTAGGCTTGCATAGGCCGTAGGGCCGATAGCCTAGTACCAACCTATGAACCTATAAACTAAGGACCCATTTAATTGAGCTGATGTTAGTTCAGGCAGCTGTTAAAAGATCAGACTGTATTTAATGAAGAATACAGGAATTTTCTTGGTCAACTGATTAAACTCCCACTGTCCCCATTTAGTGCTAATACCATCCCAGATTGTGAAAGAAAAGGGTCCACGCTGATTACTGCATACATCTATGCATTAACTACATAAATAAACAAATAAATAAGTTGCCAAAAGTAAAAAAAATAGCAGAGTAGTAGTGTTTACACAGGAAGATACTGGCCAACTTTCAGTAAGGTAACTACTTCTGCAGTCACTCAAGTCTGAGGTAGAGATGCAAAATGGTCAGTCTATAATTAATAATCCTTAAAGACAGAGAATAAAATTGCATGAAACATGCTATGACAATAGATCTCACAGGAAATCACATCAGTAGGTCCAGAAGTAGAAAATCCACCTGATGGAACTCAGAAAGTAAGTTTCTAAGCAGATCAGCTTTCCCCTAAATGGTACTTCACTATATGCCCATGTGCTCCATGACACACACAAAAAAAATCACAGTTCCTCCACAGTTCTTCATTGCAGAGTTCCTGACAAGAGGTCCAGTCCATGAAAAAGGATTAAAAAATACTAAATGAACATGGAAAAGGTCATGTGATCAAACAGCATGTCAGCTGATCATACTGTTCAATTTAAAAAGACAGACTTCTCTAACAATTTACATCATGTTACAAAGATAACAAAATTAAAATAAACTAAATTGTAATAAATATGTTTATATATGACACATATTACAATCCGTTTTTGGAGTAAAAAAACATTTTGAATTTATTTGCTAAAACCTTGTAGACTGTGCTTTTTAGCTGTAATATAATTAGATAACCCACACAAATGTTGCTGAATCTAAAATAACCAGTAGTTAATAAATGATTACAGACAGAAACAAAAATAGCCCTTTATTTTGCTAGCTTGAACTGTTTTTTTAACTGTTTGCTGCATTATTTTAAAATCTGCACTTAAAGTTACTTTTTAGTCGAATTTGATCGAAAGTTTGTTTGTTTATTTGTTTAATTTAACTGTTGAGGCTGCCCACTAAAGTGTGCTAGCCTGTGTAACTGATTTATCACTGTTTCTGCATTTTCTGTTTCTATCAAAAAAACAAAAAAAACAAAAAATAATCCTTGTTTTCCCACCTCTCCTTGACTAGTTTAGACCAGTTTACAGGCATTGCTGTATTCTGGGCTGTGGTGTAGTTCCTGTGTTGTCCATTACCTTACTTGGATAGAAGGAAGTTTCTTTGCTCACCACTGGGAGTGGGGAGCCTTGAGCAGCCTACCTGTCCCTGTAGGAAGTGACCTCAGCACAGGAAGCTGTAGTAATTGGTTGTTTTGGACCATTTCTAGCTCTTTTGTAGTTCCCTGTTTAAAATCCGCGTTTGCACGGCTTTGCATGGTTGTGCGCATAGCGCAGTGCCGGTTAAACTTCTTCTGGCTCTGCCAGGTCTACTCTTCAAATTTTCCCTTAAGGAAGCTCTACTCTTAATATAATCAGACTACTCACTATATTATAAGCCTAGCACTTGTTCTCAATACTTCTCTACTAAGTAAGCACTCTCATACTAAGTAAAGCACTACATCTACCTACCACCCCTGTGAATATCCACTTCCCTTAAAGGTACAGCACTCCCTTATACTGTTCTAGCATGTTGAGTGGTAGATTACTGGTGTCCTCTCCAGTTTAGCTGGTCAATCTGGGTATCTTGAGACAATGCTACAATTGTCTCATGTACACAGACAACCCTCTCCTCCTCCCAACAAACACAAATACATGTGAGAGATGCAACTATATAGCCAAACTGGAGGCTGAACTCTCTCAACTCAGGGCTGGCATGACCAGACAGGAGGAGATGGTAACCACACACATAACAATCCCAGTCCCACATAGACCTACCACAACTGCAAACCAAACACATAAAAACACAAAGACATACTTGGAGGCTCTAATAAAAAACTTACCAAAACAACAGAGGCTCCCAAAGCAGACATCCAAAAATCCACCACCTCAAAACAAAACACATGCAACACATACTTAAATAAATCAGTGTGTCAACCAATCACAGCCCTTAAGGCCAAACACCATGCCTGATACACTAGTAATAGGTGACTCTATAGTCAGACACACTGCTGTCCCGCTGACCAGGCTGAACAAGGAGAGGGGGACTGTGAGCTGTCTATCGGGAGCTAGGATCCACCACATAACACACGCACTCAAGTCACTCCAAAGCAAGTACAAATAGGACTCCGTCATTGTCCATGCTGGCGTGAATGACCTGAGATGTACCTCCCTGGACTACATGAAAAGAGACATAGAGGAGCTCTCCGATCATGTAGCCCAGGCTGGTATGACCCTGACCCTGAGCAGCATCTCGCCCTCACCAAGAATGATACCACAATACAAAGACAAGATGATCAGCTTTAATAATTGGCTCAAGTACTGGTGTCATTCTAAGGGGATCCAATGTCTGTCTGCCTGGGATGACATGTTGGACAAGCTACGCTGCTTCGCAAGGGATGGCTTACACCTGTCACCACTGGGCTTCCGGATATAGGCTAAGCCTCTTGCCACCCCCATAGTGCCTTTTTTAGGCAAAGCTCAAAAGACAAACCCACCTCCTTAGAAAACAAAAATGGAAAAAAACTAAGGGTAATGCTGCTCAACGCCAGAAGTCTAAATCTCAAGATGCAGGCACTCGATGCACTCCTCAGCATGGAGAACATCGACGTCTGTGCAGTAACTGAAACCTGGTTCAAGGCTCCTGAGAGCACCCCAGCGCTACCAGGCTATACCTCGTATCATGCTTTTCGGCCCCAAAACCCGGGCGAACCACAAAGGAGGGGAGTGTCCATATTCATCAAGGACACCCACACCTCCAGGTTAGTAGCAACACATGAAGCATCAGAGACCATACAGGTGCAACTAACCATAGGCAAAACTGCTATACAACTGGTAGCATGTTACAGACCACCCTCCCAATCTCAGGAACCCCACTCAGCCTTCCTGAAGACATTGGAGGATATGAATGTATCACAAAATACCATCATACTGGGAGACTTCAACTACCCAAACAAAGATTGGGTACATTATTCTAGCCCTAATACCCTAGCCCAAAGGTTTCTGGAATTCATAAATTCAAATGCACTGGAACAACTAGTCACCTCTCCCACTAGGGGAGATAATATACTAGACCTGATCATCACAAACATGGGGACAAAATGCTCCACACCGGAAGTATACCCCTCACTAGTGAGATCTGACCACAAACTAATCACCCTGGATATACATAGCCCACCTCCACCCCCAGCACAAAAGACCACAGTGAAAAACTTCTCAAAAGCAGACTTCACTCTTCTTAAGACTGAGATGGTATCCTTTAAGCCCACTGTGCCAGTGGATACCACATCCCACAATGCCGAATCCTTCACAAATGCTTTCTATGGACATCTCCAAGAATGCATGGATCATGCAATCCCAAATAAATCCAGGTCCCTCTCCACCAAAGGCAAGCGTCCTGTCTGGTGGACCTCAGCCATTAACAAATTGTATAACAAAAGAAGGAAGCTATTGCATGTCAGAGCAAAATCCCATGAAGGGAAGACATCTCTGATCAACATTAGCAGAAAACTACGTTCTCTCATAAAAACATCCAAAGCCAACTTTGAGAGAAAAATCGCTAAGGACACTAAAGATAACCACAAAACCTTCTTCAGCTATGTTAGAAACCTGGGCGGAAACCCTCAGATATGCTCAGAGTTAGTTCACAACAACAAAAAATACACTGAACCCACAGATATTGCCAACATTCTGGCTGACAGGTTCAGTGCAAATTTCTCCCCTCCCTCACCCCCAAAAGAAGAAATACTTATCCCAGCTGAATGTAATCTCCCTGTCATCTCAGATGTCCAAGTGAGAACCACCCTAAACAAAGCTAAAACCACAGCATCAATGGGACCTGACGGTATCCCGGGTTGCGTGTTACGTGAACTCCAAGAGGAGCTAAACCCACACATAAAAATGCTATTTAACCTTAGCCTTACTTCGGGATATGTACCTAAACACTGGCGTACAGCAACAGTGGTCCCACTCCACAAAGGGGGTTCCTCTACAGACCCTGGGAACTACTGCCCCATAAGCTTAACCAGCCTGGTCAGCAAAGCTATGGAAAGAATCATTATGGAACTCATAAACAGAGACATAGGGTACCTACAGACACTTGACCCCACCCAGTTCGGCTTTGTAAAGGGCAGATCCTGCCTTTTGAACCTGGTTGACTTTTTCGAAACAGTCACTAGAGCCATTGATGAGGGCAAAGCAGTCCATACAGCCTACCTGGACTTGGCTAAGGCCTTCGACACAATACCCCACTCAGGCATCATAGATAAGCTCAGCAGCTTAAACGTAAACCCTTATGTCACTAGATGGGTTGCAAACTGGCTAAAGGACAGAACCCATAAAGTTAAAATCGCTGGAGCAATGTCAGACTCAAAGCCAGTCACAAGTGGTGTCCCACAGGGATCTGTCCTGGGACCCCTCTTGTTCGGCATTTATTTCTCAGATGTTAAAGCAAACATGGGAGGGTTGTGGCTGACAAAGTTCGCAGATGATTGCAAACTAGGCGCCATAGTTGATACAACAGCGGACACATAAATCCTACAAAAAGACCTCAAAGAAACGGACAACTGGTGCCGGAGTCGCAGCCTTAAACTAAATGCCAAAAAATGTATAGTCATCCCCTTTGGGAAACACAAAGTACCCACAAATTATCACATAGATAGCAACCCACTGAGTATGGAAAAAGTAATCAGAGACCTAGGGATGCAAGTCGACAGCGACCTCTCATTTGACACCCACCTTGCCAAAGTGGTTAGAAAAACATTCTACCTTGCACACCTCATCATGAAGGGATTCACATCCAGATCCAAGGATGTCATTGTACCCCTATACTCCTCCCTCATCAGACCCATGATTGAGTACAATGCCCCATTTGGTATGTACCTCACCCGGCATTTGCAACAGCTGGAGAGACCACAAAAGTACCTCACCAAGAGGATCAAGGGTCTCCAACATATGTCTTATTCTGCCAGACTAAAGAAACTTCAGCTCTATTCAGTAGCATACCGCCTGCTCAGAGGTGATCTCTGCCTGACGTACAAGGCCATGTCCAATCAGGATCTGATGGACATGCTCCACCTCAAAAAATCCAAATCCATTAGGACCACAAGAGCTAAAGACTTAAACCTCGGCACAAGTATGAATAAGACATGCTGGAGGAATATATTCATAACCCAGACGCTTCCCATGCTTTGGAACAAGATCCCAGTTCGTATTAGGCAGAGCCTCTCACTGACTCTCTTCAAGAGAAATCTTGATGAGTGGATGGGAGATCGTAAGTTTACCCCAGGGGTGACATCTGTGTCATTGCTAGACAGGGGCACAGTAAACTAATTCTATTATATAAGGGGACCTTCATTGTGTCACTACTAGACAGAGGCACAGTATTCTAAATTTATTCTGTACATTTTTTGTACCATTTCATGGGGTGGCAAAAGCCACATCACTATGGCTAGGCTTACTAATACCCCAGGGCAGATAGCCTAGTACTATACTATGAAACTATGAAACTATTTAATCCTGGTGCAGCTGTGGCATTCAGTCTTAACCACTGCACAGCCTCCCTACATGTACTTCAGTTATGATCTTTTTTCTTTTCTTTTTTTTTTTTTTTTGGGATGCTCATCAAAGCTTGAACACTTAAAAGTGTAGTAGACCCTGAATCATGCTGTGGAATAAATCTGCAACAAGTCTTCCCTGAAGCACACTGTTCATAAAGCTTTCTGAATGCTCAACATTCTTTAACATAGCTTGACTTTGCACAACAAAGACATGCCTTACTAGAGAAGATTTATCCTCATTTTATTCTATATGGTACTCCTACTGCGATGGTGGTGCTGCGGTAGCGTTGTCGCCTCACAGTAAGACGTTGTCCTGTTCGATTCTCAGCTAGAGCGTCTTCTGTGTTGAGACATGCGTGAATGGGCATACCTTCGTTGAAGGTTGTGCGTCAAGGCTGGCAACTCGGCACGTAAAAATCTACTGCCAATCATTAGTGGACTGGAGTTCCACTGTGGTGACCCCTAACCAGGAAAAGCCGAAAGACACCACAACTTTATCACATGCTCCTCTGTACTGGTGAGCTTTAAATACCGCACACTTGCCTCAGCCACCCCAGAATAATCCAGATTTATAACCAGCTCTGTATACATATTAACATGCATTCACTCTTAAAGCTACAAATCACATAACAGTCTGTAACTGTTCAATACACAGCAGTTATACACACTTCTGACCAGGAACAACATACTGAAACAAAGTACTCTACTGCACTAGGACACAAAGTAAAAACACCAACATATTTAACAGCTTTTCAAATAACCTCATAAGCAGACTCATTATCATGCTTAAGTAAGTACATAATTGGTTTTAAGAGGTTAGCAAAGAAACATTCATGCATAACTGTAAGCAACTGACTAGTCTCTCATTACATTTCTTGCTGAGACTGCAGGTTTCAGACCTATAACTTCAGGGGGTTCAAGAGTTAGGATGCAAATCTTGTTCACCACCAGGTGGTCAGCTGCAGATGATCAGTAGGAACACCCTTCATTAAACCTGTTTGATCAGTACAACTAACCTGAACAGATAAAGTGACTGAAAGAAACAATATCCTACACTGCATCCAACCCTGGCAACATAGTTAAGGCAACTGTCTGCCATAATGATCTCCACCCCAATTTCACCATATTGGCCTGAAGCAAAAAAAAAAAAAAAAAAAACATGAAATCCCACTGCCTTACATGATCAAAAAATGAAAAAAAAAAAAAAAAAAAAAAGATCAAGCCACTAACATTCTTATCACAATTTCTTCACCTTCCTTAATCCTGAGTCCCAATGAAGTAATTACTTTAAGCACTTCTAACTCAGAATTATGGGTATTTGTGAGGCGCAACAAAACTAAAGCCAGAGCTGCACCACAAATATCCTCTAACATCACGACATTCATGTTATAACAATGCCATGCCTAGAAACAATCCACTGTGTTCACAAGCATGGTGTGCAGTCCAAAAATTAGAGTTGCAGAAAATGTTTTGCTCATGATCCAGAATGTAGCAAGCTTCATAAAAGAAACTTGCGTTACTCTTCCCTGTGCCACTGTATATGGACCCATGTTGGTGCCTTGGATTTCACAGAATGGCTATCATGCACCTACAGTTATGGACATTCAACTGCACTGAATAATCTACATAACTTCTTCAAGGAGGGCACTCCCACAGCAGCATGAGGTAGAAAACCACAGTACAGACACAAGAAAACATGGTGATCATACATCCTATCTGTAACAGCAGCTGTTCCAATAAATTGAGGTATATCCACTGCACAGCACAGCCTGTATAATTTACAACAATACTGGCTGCTTGACAGCGCCCTTTTGGATACATCTGCTCACCAATTCTAGTCAACACTGAACAGATGGATACCCATGTTGACATTCTGCATCTGGACTTTTACAGGCATGACTCTAAAAACAGTGACCAGTCCTATCTCCCATGCATCATTTCCCACTGTAAAAATCCTTGTCCACAGTATGTACATACACATTTGATTCACCCATAATGACCATCACTGTTACAGTAACATATGCAGAGTTACGTACACCAATGAATCCCACTGGTGCTCCAGTGTGTGTGTGTGAGAGAGAGAGAGAGACAAGGTGTAGGTACAGTAGATGCAGAAATGAAAGGACAGAGTACAGAGGAAGAAGGGAGTCCTTCTGATTTACTGCAATCAGGGCTTCACCACTCATGCATGGGGACCTTATCTATTTTGTATCCCATTAGTTAAAAAGGGATAGCGGTATATAGCCACTGACCAGTTGAGGTTTCATAACGTCTATGTGCTGGGAAGGTCTAGTTCATAGTTGTAATAAATGCTGTGCTTTGTAGAATGGTAGGCTAGTTAAATGTAGATACAGTACTTGTCCCAATCAATCTGTGACTTCATGTGTTGCCAGTCTGACCTGTTATGCTGTCTTGCACTGCATATTTGTTAGATACCAAAATTAGTCTACTTGTCTAAGGAGATTTTGTTCCCCAGAAGGATTAAGCATACTGGTGTTACCTGTCTAACAGCTTTAGTGCACCACTATTGTCTCTGAATCTTAAACAATGCTGACTGCCTTCTCCTCCATATGAACTTTTAGTAACCTGGCATTCTCCAGGTATGCAGCATATGTATTTAACTCCTTGGAGAATAACTTGCTCTGTGATGTGTACATGTATATGGTACTTGGTCTGCAACACATACCAGTCAGTGGTGTAAACATTGGCTCTAGGTGATTTGGTCACATTGACAATAGTGATTCAACACCCAAGCCCCATGTAAAAAATGGGAAAAGGGGATGTGATGAAGACGATGACCTGTCCTACACAACTGTGTTTATGTAGATCACCCAACATCATCAGTACAAAACCACCACCTACCTTCTTCAATAAAAAAAAAGTTGAGAAAAAAGGTAAGATCTCTTATGACAAAGAACAAATAATTCTTACTCAACAAAACTAGCACAGAAACAACCCTCAGACTTTTTGACACAACATACCCTGTTAATCAGCCCTGACTGCTA